>NW_017279997.1:47819-49006 GCF_001594065.2 Cyphomyrmex costatus
CCACCACCCACCCCCACCACCCCTCTCTTTCGCCGTAATTCACTCTTTCTCGTTATTAAAACTTTTTAACATCTTCTCTCACTCGGCACATCCACAATCTTCGATCCACCGAACCTCCTCCACCCGCCTCTTCCCCACCCCCCTCTCTTTCGTTGTAATTCACTTTTTTCCGTTACTACAACTTTTTAACATCCTCTTTCACATTTCACGCGCACCTCCACCATCTTTGATCTACCGGACTTCCTCCACCCGCCTCTTCGCCTCCCCCCACCAAACACTTCCGCGGGCCATCCCTTTCGCCGTATTTGACTCTTTCTCGTTTTACAACTTTTTAACATCCTCTCTCATCTTTCATCCTCTCGCACCTCCACCATCTTCAGCCTACCGGACTTCTTCCACCCGGCCCTCCCTCTCCCCCATCACCCACCACCACCACCCTCCCTTTCGCTGTAATTCACTCTTTCTCGTTATTACAATTTTTTATCTTTCTCTCTCACCTTCCACTTGCACCTCCACCATTTTCGACCTACTGGACCTTAAAATATTAAATAAAATGAGAACCCGACTGCTGACTGGTACGACGAATATTTAAAAAAAAATTTTGAAAAATTATCATATACAATTGTAAAAAACTTTATTTAAAAAATTTGTTTTAAATGAAGGTAATAAAGAAATTCGATGCGTTAATATTGTAACCGAGACGGTTAGTGAAAACAATCTTGGGGATTGTTTTGATGTGGAAGGGCGGATGCGCGCGAGTTTCATATCCGCCCTCACCCGGCTCACCGATAAACCGAGCAGTCATCTTTTAAATACGTATTAAATAAAATTATTGTTTTAAATACTCCCGACTGCTGACCGATACGACGTATATTTAAAACCATCGCAGTACTATCACGAGTTAAATTGTAATATATTACCACGAAAAGTAACTGATTATTAATTATTAAAGTTGCCAATACAAAGTGAACATACGTAAAGTGTATTCGACTGTCATGGGACATTTCGACTGCCCGCGGAGCGGTGAGGGGGACAATGCAACATTTGGTTGATTTTTGAATCGCCTCGATCTAGCTTTCGCTGTCCTTCTCACAGCACTGCACTGCGCATAATATATTACCACCAAAAGTAACTGTTTTACATTTATTTAATAATTTTGATTTATAATTACTGCGAAAAGTAACTGT
>NW_017279999.1:0-632 GCF_001594065.2 Cyphomyrmex costatus
TATTATATTTATATATATTTATTTATATTTATATTATATTTATATTATATTTTTAATTTTTCCTTCGTTTACCGATGATTGTTAAAGGCCTAATCGTTTACTAATAATTATAAAAATTTCGTTTTAATATTTTCTACGGAATACATTATATTTTCGCTAAATCTATCCAGCGTCGTGGTATATGCTCATTTTCAATTCCTCTATTTATTACTAAACTATATTAAAAACTTATATTATTGTTTAAATTTATTTACTTGGGGCGGATTATTCTCATCTTCGTTAAGTTTTCTTTTTTTTGGAGTCTTAACTCCTTTCCATAAGTTTGGTAACGACATATGCCCTTCAATTTTATATAAATCTTCAAGTGAATTAATAATCAAGTATAGAGGATCTATTATGAAATCAATAAAATACATTAATTATTATATAAAATTATAAACCTGTTTACATTACATTTACATAACGTTCGCAAGATATAAAAATTTACATACAAATTTGCATATGTATATGTGTTTGTATATTTGTTTTTATATACAAAAGTATTAAAATATAAGTATTAAGTATCATTTTAAGTATCATTATTAATATAGATTATTAATTTATACCTGTCTGACTCATTATTCCTGTCACTT
>NW_017280000.1:0-570 GCF_001594065.2 Cyphomyrmex costatus
CGGTGGCCTCGGAGAACCGGAGCGCTGGATTACTTGAGTCCAATCGCACATTCAGTTGAATCGCGGTCGACGTCTTGTTGCTAATGGTCACTGGAAACGTTCCCGACGATCCGGACAGCGTGACCGAAGCCGGACCGTCCACTTTGATCGACGCAACGCGGCGAGCGAACCTGCGCTCGATCTCGCGGGCATTACGCACCCCGGCCGGACGGTCAGCGCGCCACCGCACGCCTACACCAGACGCCAGTTCGCGGGCCTGTCGATCGTCGAGAGCCGACGAATCAACCGCCGCGTTACTCATACTCCCGGCCAGTCGTGCCGCGGAACTGCTTTGACCTGGTCGTTGCTGATTGGCCGGTTGTGCGCGGCTGCGACGGCGCCGTCGTACCGCCCGACCGCCCGTAGCGACGACAGGGTCTGCCGCTCCAGATAGGGGGCACTTGCAGTCAGGCCGGTTGTACCCACCGTTCCGGGATTGAACCTTGGATTCACGATGATCAAAGCTTCACGGCGACCGCCTTCGAGCGCGGCGAGCGCTGCGCTGGCCAGCACCCGCTGACGCAAAGTAGC
>NW_017280001.1:0-1245 GCF_001594065.2 Cyphomyrmex costatus
GCGGCGCTGGTTTCGTTAAGGCCGTCGCGCAAAGCACGCGTGGCTAACGATGCGGTGTGCAATGTTGCGTAGGCGGCTCGGTCGAACTCAGTGCCCATCGTGCGGTACCGGTCCACAGACCACCAGACGGCCGTCACCGCGGCAATCAGGCATGCGGCGCCAAGAATGATCCAACCTATGTCGCTCACGTGCCGAGCCTGCCGTGCCGGATTGGCAAAGTCGAGTCCGGATCTCGACCGAATCACCTCCGTCGCGACGCTGCTTGACGCAGATAACGACAAGACACGTGCTCAACGTCAGTTGCGGCACCAGTGAGCGTGACCCGCGAAGTCGACAGCCAGCGATCAGCCGCGACCAATCCGTTCGGCGAGCCGCTGAACATTGCAGTCGAAAGTTGCCTTCGGATTCGATTCAGCTGCCCCCGCAGAGATTCTGCGATGGTGACCTGGGCCAACGATTCGCGCCCGGCCAGCTCCGCGCGATGCATAGCGGCAGCAATCCCGCAGGCCGTTCGATAACAACCGCTGGCCCCACGTGCGGCATGCGTTGCCGAATCTCAGTGCATTGAGACGCCGGTTGTACCTCAATCGCTAGCCCGTCGAGGTCAGACAGCGTTGACTTCTTCGGCACCGTCGCGAAAACGACGCGACCCCATACCGACGCCAACTCCGTGGTGGGCGGTGATCTAGTCGGCAGTCCACCGCGGTTTCCCCCGACCAGGTCACCGCTGCCCACGTCAATGCCCGACTAACTCACCGCCCCGATGGGAAGCCGGGCCTCGGAATTGCCGCGGGCTGGGCCCGCTCGTCGTGTGGGTGGGGCCGTTCATCGCAGCACTGGCACGGTGACCTAGATCACCGCTGCTGAATTCTCCTAAGTTCACCAGGTACGGCCACGAACCGGTGGCTAGCAACGACGCGAACAGTCGCGCGTTGTGACTTTGAAATGGGAGGTGTCCCGTGACTGACCAGGTTTCAGACCAGGCTCACGCGGCCTATGAGCGCATTCATGCGTCGGATGAGTTCAAAGAATTGAAATCGTCATATCTTCGGTTCGTCGGACCGATGACCGCGGCGTTCTTGCTGTGGTACCTGCTGTACGTCATGTGCTCGAACTACGCACCCGGACTGATGAACGCCCGGGTCGTCGGCAACATCAACGTTGCTTTGGTCTTCGGCCTGCTGCAGTTCGTGACTACGTTCGGAATTGCTTACTGGTACGCAACGTATTCAGCCAAGCGGATGG
>NW_017280003.1:0-636 GCF_001594065.2 Cyphomyrmex costatus
GATCTAATGATGCGTAAAGAGTATAAAAATTATTAAATTAAAGAAAATTCGGCGCGCAATTAAGAGAATCTACAAATGTAGTAATTATATAGAAACAGCCGAGATTTACCTTAACCTGCATGTTCTCGTCGGTATTCGTTTGACTAAAAAATTATATTAATAGCATAATATAACGCGCATACGCGCGCGCACACACACACAAACACACAACTTACTGATGCGGTTAGAAGTATCAAAAGCGTCACTTATTTTTGTTTTATCAATTATTATATCTTTACATTTGGATATGTATTTTCCCATTGTAGATATTATTGTATTATTTTGAATTTGTAATTCAAATGGCATGTTGCCACTATTATAAAAAGCATTTTTTGGTGGTCTTGCTTGAACACCATCCAGATATACAATCTACATTAATACGATTATAATTGTAATAATAATAATAATAATGATAATAATAACTTTTGTTCTCTTAGAAATAATTTGCTGAAATCATTGAAATGAGAAATCAACATTACTGAAATATATAATTATAATTTATTTATCAAGGATTTAAAATTTTCTAACTAAATATTTCGTTTATTAAAAATTTTTTTAAATTCAATAAAAGTAAGATATATAAATTTTCAATTAATA
>NW_017280004.1:0-703 GCF_001594065.2 Cyphomyrmex costatus
ATATTTTTTTGCATCTTTAGTTGTTTTCTTCTAATTCTTAATTCTTGTTTCTTTAATTCTAATTTAGCTTCTTGAATTTCTAGCGTATTGTATGATAATTGATGCACAGACTTGCCTGCTGTTAAAAAATTTTAATTTAAGAAAAAAATTATAATTACATACATAATAGGCTTTCCATCAAAATTACCTTTTCGTGTATTCTTTTCCTGTACTACTGTTTGATTCTTTCTACTATGTTGCCTTATATTAACATTTGTTGATACATTTTCTGTTTCATCTATTTCTATTTCTGAGCATTGTATGTTCTGTTCTTGCATTGTATTTTGATAATTACATTCTTGTAAAGGTTGTACTTCTTCTACAATATTTATTAGTCCTCCTTCTGGGATGTTTTCCAATCCGGCTGCTTCTAGCGTCAACAACTGTAATACATCTTCTTCAAAACTAGAAAAAGGTACTTTAGAAGGCGGTCCACCACTTGTTCCTTGTACATAACTCCGTCTTTTTGCTTCTTTTTTTAAAATATATGTCTTAATATCTTTCCATGTCTGTAAAATTACAGATATAATCAAAAATTATTCTTTTTTTTTTAAACTTTTAATTCATCTTGTATATTAAAAAACTAAATATATAATAGAAGTGTATGTCTTTAACCTTTGCCCATTCTTGTCCAGTTTTTTGAGGACCTTCGTTACTTTTATTA
>NW_017280006.1:0-689 GCF_001594065.2 Cyphomyrmex costatus
CTGCCAGATCGGCGAGCTGGCCCATCTTGTTATCGCGAATCGCGGCTGCGAAACGTTTCCAGACGGCTGCTGTTCCCGAAGCGTGCTCTAGGCTCTCTGTGGCTCTGAGCAGCAACCAGTTGAAGCCTGGGCCGCCGATCTGAACTGACAGCACTGCAGCATCGACTTCGACGAGTCGTAACTCATGTGCACGGGCCGCGTCGATCACGTCAGTAAGCCGGTCGAGCGCGGTGTCAGGGTCGCCTGCTGAGTCATAGGCGCACGCTTCGGAGATCCGCCGCTCGAGTTCGAACAGCAGCGCCGAGCCTACCGGTCGGGCAGTCGACGTGCTCACCATCTTGTGGACTTGTTCGAGTTCCCCCGTTTGGGCCACAGCCTGCGCGAGTAAAGCTTCGCACCACATGCGGGTCAGACGCCGGCATTGACCTCAGTGCCATCGCGAAGTTGGCTAGCGCTGACCGAATGTTGCCTGAGTAGAACGAATGAACGCCCCACAGAGCCATGCCGAGCCGTCCGAAGGTGCCAAACTGTGCTCCACTGGCTGAATAGTCAGTCAGCATGCGCTCCGCGCCGGAAGGATCGGCGTTCGAAATGCACGAGAGCACCGCCATTTCGGTGGCCCACTCCACATGGTAGGCCGTGGCTTGCGGATCGGTTTCGAATATGTGTTTCGCCTGTTGCGCGGCCTC
>NW_017280007.1:0-915 GCF_001594065.2 Cyphomyrmex costatus
ACTTCAAATTTATGCCCCATTCTTCTACGATCTAACTTTACCAAATCTCTTGGGAAAATGATAATGGGCCATGTTCCCGACACAATCAAACCCACGCACCCTTTGGAAAATTTTAAAAGTTGAAATCGGTCACACAGTGTTATCTAACATTCTGAAATTTAAAATAATATATAATTAATAAAATATTTTATTAGATATTATTATTAATAATTAATAAGATATTTTATTATATTATGGAATAAATTTCCATGTTTGCATTTACTTATTTTTAATCATCCAATATCTAATGCTTTTTTGACACAATGTACACATGTATATAACATTAGACTCTGCCCATTCCTGTATGTTTCGTTGTTCACTATTCTTCCAATGCATTGTGGATGTGCCCAACGCCTACATCTGGAGACACGGTAGTGTCTCGATACTGAGCCAAGCGCGCGACACTGCCGTGCCTCCTTTACGCGAAACGGAGAATTTTTCGGGGTCGAGATGATCAGATCTCAGTAACGGCTAAACCGATCAAGTTCTACATACGCTCAATCGACAGGAAATACTTAAATTGTATAATAAAAATGCTTTCATTTTTTTTCTACGTGCCCTACGAGCGGAGATATTGCGACGGAAAGTCCGGATCTGTGAAATTTCACGTTTCATTTTAAGATACGTCGTTATTATTATTATCAACGTCGTCAACTAAAGAAAATGTCCATCTCGTTTTTTCGATAATAGAGGTCCTTTGACTTTATGTGTTATCTCACTCTATCTATTGTATCATATCACTCTATCTATCTATATCTAACCAGCGGACCAGTATTGCATGGTGTATCACATATGACGCGCTCGTGGTTTAAATCTTATAATTAAAAATAAAATGTTATTCAATATAATATGAAATATTTATTAATAATATATATG
>NW_017280008.1:0-46941 GCF_001594065.2 Cyphomyrmex costatus
AAAATAAAGTTGTAGCTAAATCCCGGGCATGGCCGCTCTTCAGGCTTCTCTCTGTTACTACCAATACTTAAGATCATTTGTCGCATCGTCACATGTATACCCATATAACGCGCGCACGCTCGGTCGAAACCATGGTGGAAGTTTCACTCATTGTCGGTTGCATTGTTGCATCAAGTGATGAAGTTGCATCAGAAATGTCAGGAACATAGAAAAAACAATTGCCAAGCATCGTACTGTGTTTCCTTGTCAAGCGAAGAGTCTTCGCGTTGTAATTCGCTATCAGCAGATTGCAATGATGGCTTCCGCCGGTGAGTACGGTGTATTGATAACGCGTTATCGTGGCGATACTCCACAATCACGCGATTTAATGATGCTGATATAATGAACAATGGCGAATTAATATTAATTACGGATCATTAGCGGTAAGATGTAGGATACATGTAATGATAAACAGAGTCATTGCACACTGTCATGTACTCATTTTGTCACTCAATAATTAAGCCAACAAGTGCAAACATGCTGGTATTAGTAGGTTTGTTCTTTATTCCTGCATTACCTGACTGATGCCGACGATGCAATAAGTTGAAATGAAACAAATATACGTTCGTTTCACTTCAACTTATTGCATTTGTGTGCACCAGTTCAACATTGGAAATAAGCAAGAATAAGAAACAGACCTAGTCCAGAGTCCTACTGCTAGTGTTCCTCTAGTAAAAGTTAGGACGAGTGATGTCGTCATCTATTTGACGAACGGACAGTGGGGAGTGGGCTCGTCTGTCGAGATGGCGCTCGCGTTTTGATTTGGCGGGAAAGTTTCTGGTTCGTTGTCTATTCTGCTCCGTTGATGTCTTTCCCAGTCTTTCCCGCATTCCCGCCTTGTCGAGCTGAAAGATCAAAAATCGTCTCGAACTTTCCAAACTGCATTTTTGTCAAGAGCACTGCAATCGCCTACTGTGGGTTATACGAATGTTATTATTTGACATCAAGTTGATTTAGGAGTCAGTTTGTTTCGAATTATAAACAAATAAACATTCCGTGCAATAATCCGTTGGTAAGTAACAAAATATAAATATTATCTGAGAATTGGAATTTAATTATCTGTTCGAATGAAAAAATTATTTTATTAGCTGTTACTGTAAGGCTTTGTGCACAATGAATTAAATATTAGGAATATAAATAAACATTAAATTAAATATAAATATTAGAGAAATAAAAAAAATTAGAAATAAAAATTAAACGTAACGTATACAATAGATACAAATAAGATATGACATGTAATATATCTATCATATTTTTATCCATTATACATTACGTTTAATTTCTTTTTTTCCAATATTTTTATTTTTGTAATATTTAAGATTGATATAATTTCTATTATTTCCTCCATTGTGCATAATGTCTAAGTCATTTTATTATTTCTTCTCAAAATAAGAAATATTTTTTAATTTTATTTTAATATTTTACAAATTATGGTAATAATTTTATTGTTGTATTACTGTTGTGCTTCTACTGTTCAAATACTCTTTACCTTCTACTTTAATAAGTTTATTACAAGGCAATTACATATTAAATTAGATATTTCTCTTATGAAGCATGTAAACTCACAATTTGTAAGCATCTTTTTGTATGTATATCTATAACAAGCAAATATGTGAACCAAAACTCAATAAATTTATTCCAAGAATATGTGTAAGTAATAATATTAAGGCTTTATTTTGAATGTTTCAACAATTAGAAAGTATCGCAAATTATACTTTTAGTAATTGGTAGATTCTTACAATCATTATAATACAAATAAGAAAGGAAATAAGTAAATATTAATAAAATTTGTGTTATTAATCTTTATTAGCAATATAATATTATCTGTTATTAATATCATTTATAGGCTCACAGTTCATAAATCAGATGTATATGACATATGAATAAAAAAATATTTTACTATTGAAACTTTCTTTACTAGACTAAAAATTAAGATGTATAAGGAAAATTTCTGATAAAATTATATTGAGTATCTTCTCCCTCCCCCCCCTCCCTTCTCTCTCTAAAACTAATAAAATGATATTTAGGGATCTGTGATATCCTTTAATCATATTGATCTAATTAAGATATATGTGTGTATGTGTTTGTGTCATGTGTTTTATATCTTCTATCTATACTATCAACAAGTTAATTCTAAGAAAGTAATATTATATATAAATATTAAATAATAATAAGGCTCTGTAAATATAAAACAAAATAGAATAATTGTAGGGCTAAGCGCCAGTTATGTAATAAATAACATTTAATTTAAAACTTAAAGATAATTACAAACGTTTCGACACCGATCAGGTCATTCTCAATGTTACAGTAAATATATTGATTTTGAGTATAAGAAAATGTAAAATTAAAAATAACGCTTCATTTCGCCCGCGTATATAAAAATATATATTATTTAAAGCATACTGTTACTATTTGTATTATATGACACATCATATTTCTTAGCCAAGTAGATTTTAAGTATGTTTTCACCACTAGGCAGTAAAGTCAAGCATGTTATCTGTTCAGGTAAAAAAGCTCTTGAAGCCTTCATCAAAATGTCTGGGTCGATTAATAAACTGTATAAACGTCCCTTCACTGTGTGCGTAGAAGGCAACATTGGAAGTGGTAAAACAACATTTTTAAGTCACTTCAAGAAATTTGATAATGTCACTGTATTAGAAGAACCTGTTGAGCTTTGGCGTGATGTGCGTGGAACAAATCTACTGGTAAGACAAATAATATTTTTTCCCTTAAAACTTAAGAGACAATTAAATATAAATATTTATATCATTGTGTGTGTGTGTGTTGTTAAATCTTAATTATTTACAAAGACTTTACAACAAATAAGAAGATGAAAAAGTGTTATATCGAGTGATCATTTAACATATTAATATTGTTAAGCACAGTTAATACATATTTTCATCAAATAATGATTGAAATTTTTATATAAAATAAATGTATAACGCTAATGCAAGAAAAATAATTAAATTAATATTTTCCAATTATAATTTATACATATTTTATATAAAGTATTACTGTGCTTATATTAATAATTATACTTAAATATAATTAATATAGAGATATTACACAATAATATTAATATTATATTATTGTGTGTATCTATATTAATAATGATAAAAGTAAATTAAACATTACAAAAATGCTTTGCAGGAATTAATGTATGGCGAACCGTCTCGCTATGCTTTCTTGTTTCAATCTTACGTACAATTGACTATGCTCCAATTACACACTTGTAAGACACCCTTACCGTACAAGATCATGGAGAGGTCTGTTTATAGTGCAATGTGCTTCGTTGAAAATTTGAAACGCAGAAATATACTACGTGATGTTGAAGTTACGATATTAGAAAATTGGTATGACTGGTGTTTGAAAAATGCCAATATAGAAACTGACTTGATAGGTACATATGATGTATGGGTTTTATGAGAAATTATAATTGTAGAGATATCTATTGTATATATTAATTTTATTTGGTTTTTTTTTGCTAAATAGTTTATTTGAGAACGACACCTGAGATCGTATACGAAAGAATGAAACAACGAGGTCGGAAAGAAGAGAATTCTGTCTCGTTGGAGTATCTGAAGCAAATCCATCAGATCCACGATGACTGGCTCTATCACCAAACTTTAAAGCCATTGCCATCACCGGTTATAACGATAAACGGTGATCGAGAGCTTCATGAAATGGTAGAGGAATTTGATAAATGTAAAAATGAAATCTTCAGCAAGGTAATAGATGATAGCGATATAAATAATACGATGATTACGGTACCGACAAATTGCGTGCTACCCGAAATTAAAGCTGTTTCAGATTAAATCATAAAATGAAAAAATAAAAGTAATAGTTAATTTAAATATAATTGAAGCAAACGTGTCGTACATTTATATTGTTTAATTATTACATACAACTTCATACATTGTAATATTTTCATTCACTGACCGCATTTATTACGTTTATATATTTATTTCTTTTTTCATCATATTTATAGTATGTTAAACACAATACCACTAATTGACCAATTATTTTGTATCAAGGGATTAATTATTTTAATTTTACCAGTATTCAAATACAAAATTAAGACATTTCAATTTATTAACGATTATCTAAATTAATATATGTTTAGTTGAATTATTATTAATATTTATTTTATCATATTGAATTATTGATGATTTTAAATAATTTTATATATTTAAATAAATCCCTTGTAGCATACTAGATATAATTAAATTTTATTATTGAGTACAAAATAATGGTAGTATTAAATAAATAGAAAATATGTAAGTATATATGTGAAGATTTTATGTGATGAATGGTAAACTACTTACAAAAAAATTTGTTAAAAATTTATCAGTGTCTAATTATATTAGAATATTTAATATATCCAAAAAATTTGTATTCTTTTTTTATAAAACTGTTTTGTAAGACGTTTGAAAGAAAAGAATTACAAAAATGTATGGAATATATATAAATTTCTAACGTTAATCTAATATCATCTAAGAATTTAAAAATATAAGGATAGGAGAAAGAAAGAAAATAATTATAAGATGTAGTTGTATGTACATGCGTACACTTTACTTACATAACGCCTGATTCGAATGTGTAATATCAAAGGTGTATATGGACTTGTATATGGACTTTTATATAATGACTGAAAAAATATAAATATTGTATTTTTAAAATACACATGTTTATATATTTCTACTAGATTTTATAAAGATCAATGTAAAAAAAATTTTTTTTTTAAGTTATTCGAGAGCACAAGGCGAAAGCTGCCATTTTATTTATATTTTTATCATAGTATATATATTGGCCATTCTGATTGAGTAGAAGTATATGGTAATGTAGTAGACAGTGGACAAAAAAGTGTAACTATCAAAAAGTTCATACCAATTGACATTAAAAAATATTCAATAAAATACGAAAAGTTAAGGTCATGAAATATGTTCTTTATAATATTTGATACGCTAATAGCTGAGATTGTGCTTTGATGCTTACCGTAAAATCATACACAAATGATATATGATTTTAATCATTGTTTCCTAGCAGTCATATGGCTGATATGGATCATAATTTGTAATATTTTTATATGCATAAAAGTTGCAATTGTATATTCCTCTTATACTTAGAGAGAAGGTGACGGTAAATACAAAACACAATTTTTACTTTATATAATTTGAAATATTTTAAATTAATGAAATATTTAAATGAATAAAAGTATGTTCAACTTACTTCCTAAATTATTCTCTTTTATATTTCCTCAATTTATATTTTATTTTATTTTTGTGCGTATTTATGGCTTAAACCACCGACGAAATACTATTTAAAACATTCTGCCCTGGCAAATTTTCATAGCTATCAATGAAGTTCCAGGGACCCGGAGATAATTGAAGAATGATTATCGATAGTTAATAAAAATTTATGATTATTAACATAAATATTTCGATAATACATTAATAAATTCATGATTTTTTTTTATCATAAATGCTGTATAAATGAATATACTTTTATTGTTATATCTTATATATTGCCTAAAAATTATAATCTTTTCTTTGCAATTATCATCTTTATTGATAATCTATAAAATATAAAAATCTCTCTATTATTATTAAGTTTTAAACTATATATACACACACACACACACACACATACATATATATGTCTACGATATAACTAATAAATTATAAATTAATACCGTATAATCAGTTTATTATTCTTAATTATTTAAATTTTAACAGTCATGCGAATTTCCATAAGAGTCGAGCGTTTTTAATAGTATCTTGTCGGTGCTTAAACTCTGGTTAGGGACTGTAAATAAATAAAATCTAATTTATATTACATTACATTATTTAATTGCTTATGACATCTTCTATAGGAGGTGGTATCTTATCCATTATACATATATAGGGAGACTTCCATTATATAAGGACTTTTGCAGGGTATCATTAATTTTTTCCAATAATACTAAATATCAAAAGTTTCGTTAATTTGTATGAATAAAGAAAGGTTTCTAGAATGTAAATATTTTTTCGTAAATTAATTTAATAACTTTACAAAGTTATTAAAAAATTAATTAAGTGTAGCTTAAGTGTAGCGTCTTCCCCGAATTATCTTATATATGTGTATATATATTATATATATATATATATATATATATACATATACATACACACACACATTGTAGTATTACACATATGTATCGCGCAAAGCGATGTTACAAAGTTCGTCTATAATGTATCATTAACCAGATCATGTTCCTACTTGAAATGCGGGTTCAATGCGATTCCATACAATGTTGTATCCAAGACTGAATACGAATTAGTCTAGAACAATGTTTTTTCAGTCGATCTAACCGATTTTTGCAATCGGAATGGTGCGTATATCGTGTGACTATAAACTATACATTAAAATATGTATAAAAACAATAAAATGCTATTTCGAGTAAAAAAAATAATCACAATCGTTCGCGTAAGCGTATGTACAAGCGTTAGTTGGGTAGATATTTTTATTTGTCGCATTCAACTAAGACGGATTCTTGCGAGCTGCAACTAATCGTTCGACGCAGTCGTACTCCTGACAAGACCACAGTATGCTAACTAACGTGCCGAGTTGAGCATCGTGTGTGTTAGCTTGCTTCCAATCAAGAAGTAACTGATAAATTACCTGAAATCGTACATGGATAAAAATTAGCACAAATTATTCGTTATTAATATATTACATTTATAAGAATTTTATGAATTTCACATGAAATGTTTAATTACGTGAATAATACTTAACGTTTTATTAATAATAATCATAAACGAATAAATTTCAGATATCTTGTTCAAACAAGATTACAATTTGATAAAAAAAAGCACTAAGATTGATGATGAATCATCCGCGATAGAATATCTGAGTCTTAGAATTCGATATTCACCTCATCGATACCCTTGTGTCTATAATTCTCCTCGAACTGGTCGATCTGTCCGTCCGAATACGAGAGTCTTCTCGCGACATCCCGCCATCCGTGCCCAATGTGTGTCTTAAGAATGAACATGTCGTCGAACTCGAGCTCCTCTTCGCACGTGCTTAACTCTTCCACATCCTCGGGCATCGGCCGATGCTTGGGCTTCGAATTCGTCTCGGACTGTGTCGCATTATTGTTCGTCGGATACTGATTTACATTGCATATGTAGCTTGTGCGCGAGCCGATCTTCACTCCATTGGAGTTGACTATGTTGTAATTTACCACATTCGTACCTTGTGCTAAAAATTAATTTCAAAAAATTATTTATAATATATCGCAAATTTATGATTACATTTCATTATTTAAAAAGTGACATACGAAATTTTCTTGCGAAATCTGTCGCATGTGTTAAACATTTCCTTAAAATATTCACTGTTTTTAATATATTTTAATCGATCATTACATAATTATAAAAATTCGTCTTCTCTGCGAATAATTATCGCGTAACTAGGGCGCCTAGATAACGAGCTTTATTTAACTCCCTCATATCACTCGATTTGTTTTAATATTGTAACTACTGTACGTTTTATATTAGTTATCCTATTGCGACGAATAATCCCGATGTTTGAAGTGGTGTTTCGGCAGTTTGCATGACAATATTTTGACCAATATTATGATTCCGCTGTGATAATGCAAAGTAAAATATTTTGCGAGATAAATACATCTTTGCTCGTGAAACTGCACATTAAAAAATGTTGATTCGCGAACGGAACATTTATACTACGGTTTTTCAAGAATCGAATATTGAAACAACAGCCAAAAAATTGTTTCTTGTGTCTCTTTCTTTAACACTTCTGTAAATAAAAACTTGCAATTTGGTATTCCCCGAGTTTACACTTTTAATCATGATAACGTGTCTCATTGTCAGTTAAACAAATATTTATAAGGAATATAGAGCGGCATATTTAACTTAACTCAAGTTTGATAAAATCACGATATCTGTGTAATGTTCGTTTCTTAACCATTTTTTTTTTTCGTAGCTAAGTAAATTATAAATAATGCAAATGTGTCATACGTCAATTTGTCGAAATTCCTATTTAGCATTGCATAATCTTTATCGCATCTTGTCTTTTTATTTATGTAATGAAGTTTATTTCCATTTACAGAACTAAGTCTATAATTATAGAATTACATTGATAAATTTTCAAAAAATTTCTACACACAAAGATCTTTTATTATATATAAATACCAAAAACTGCTCTTAATGTATTATATCTGTGTCTGATAGTTTTATTAACAAGAGAACCTCAAGAGATTTAATTCTCATAGGACCGTACATGTGCAGAGAACAGAATTAATAAGAGTTTCGTTGAAATATCAATTTAAATATAATAATTTAAATTTTCTATTTACATAACATTCTTATTTTTGTTCATTTTTATAAAATGAAATAGATTTCGATGTACATATAATTTATTCAATGTTACAGCAACATTAACAATAAATGGGGAAAATGAGTAGGTACATAAATTTCACATATTTAGATATTTTCCAATGACTTTTTGAAAATATGCTGTTTGTAAATATACATATAATTTATTCAATGTTTCAAATCTTTCGAAAAATCCGTCGTTCGAAACCGGCATTAAAACTGTAGTCTCATATGTGCTTATGGTAATTGAATGATCAGCGTGCACACTAATATATATTAACATGCAATAATTGATATCTATATTTATACATAAATATATAGCAGTAATTGAATAAAGAAGGAACACGTGATTTTGTCAAAATATCTAAAAATTTAGATATATATAAAAATTTAAAAATAATTTTGTAGAACCATCAAAATAATTATACAAGAAACTTAAGCATAATAAGCAACGCTGCAGAAAATTTCGACATTCTAATAACTAGCTTAAGCATCCTACATATTATAATTATTTTGATAATTTTAACAAACTTATTTTCAGATTTGTGTCTACCTATATTTTTAGATTCAGCACTCTTTTATTATGTTGGACATGACATTATTAAAAGATTTTAAAAAGAAAATGCACAGCTTTTTCTGATTATATAATTTAAATCATTTTCGAAAACAAATAAAAGAAGCTGAAATTTTCTTCTCAACCATGAAACATATATGTGTCTTGTATATTTCCTTGATCAAACTGTGCACAACAAGCACTTATATCTGTGCATATATCTTAGCGCGCTCGATCGAGGACACTACAAATGCTCTAATAGTTTATTGTTGTTTTATTTTATATATTATTTTACATAACTTTGTATCAAATGGAAGGCTGTACGGTTAGAGCCGGTACGCATTACCTTGAAATTCGTATACAAATACTTTTTACTGTATTCTTTTATTTGAAACATTTTTCTTTACTGCGATTCTTTTACTTTCGATTATTTTATACTCGAATGTATGGTTGATTTCCTTACTGCTTAAATGTTAAGTTTTTTTATGTGCCCCAAGGCCTTTAGTTTACGGTCAAGAAAATGCCATGTCGACAAAGTAAGTATATTCTTAATACTTTTATGTCAATTGT
Source organism: Cyphomyrmex costatus (assembly GCF_001594065.2). Taxonomy (NCBI): domain Eukaryota; kingdom Metazoa; phylum Arthropoda; class Insecta; order Hymenoptera; family Formicidae; genus Cyphomyrmex; species Cyphomyrmex costatus. The sequence goes on from NW_017280008.1 coordinate 9,538, forward strand.
TAAGACGGGTTTCTCGATACTTTCACTACTTGTAAATATGGAATAACACCGATAAAAACTAAATTTATATTTATATTTACAATAATTATTAAAGGCATGACAGTGATTTATTATATCTTCTTTTATTAAATTATTACATCTATATTGTCTATTTCTGTAAAAAAAAAAACATTTCTCGATAATATTTGTCTTCTCTGCTGTAATAAACTCCGAAATAACTCGCAGTAAAGAAAAATGTTTCAGATAAAAGAACACAGTAAAAAGTACTTGTATACAAAATAAAATTCTAAGTAATGTTTTGTGTTGAAAATGATATATATCACTCGTAACAGCCCAATATAAAATTCTTACTATTCTTACTACTTATTCTTACTACTTACAATATTTGTATTTTGATTTCGTCTTTGTCCTTGGTCGTTTGTGCTCCTTTGATTCGCTTGTCGACCTTGTGTCATTGAAGTCTTCCGGCTTTGTACAAAAATCGGTGGGTGTCGTCGGCCTTGCGCCATTCGGTATCGATTTTTCCTCTTGTATCGACGTCACATTTTCCTGCTCTTTTTCTGGCATGGCGGGCATCGAGTTCGATTGCGTTTTTATCAACTCCTCGTCCGGAGTCGATGGAAGATTGTGCATGTAGCTTCCAGTCCGCGGCGGATCCGGTTTGGCGTCAGTCGTCAACATATCGTGAAATCGGCGCGATAGTTGAGACAAGATTGGCATTTTCTTAAACGCTCGATATGCCTGCAAATGAAATCTTAACGTTAAAATGCTTTGAGGATAATGTTCTAAAATCTTTTTGAATAAAAACGAAATATAAGAATAATTATAAAGATAATTACGACGTTTAATGCATCTTAATAAAATCTCCTTAGTGCATGGATATTAAATAAAAGGACGCGCGCGCGAGCCGTATTATGTATATTTATTTTAATTCTTAACTCTATTATATTCACGTTGGGTGTCCTTGGCCTTCTAAATTCGCTAAATGTACATAAATATGAATGCTATATATTTGTACATATATTTAATGCAAATTGTTTCACAATTATAATAAAAATTTTTGTATTTATTTAAAAGATATATATAAAATATTATCTATTTTTAATTTAATTATAAATCATTAGAGACAGAAAACAAAAAAAATTGAAATATAAAAATGAAATATTATATAGAAACACACACACGATTAATTATATTTAAAAAATAGTAATATAGTAATAAACGCCTTTTCAGCTAGTGCAGTTCGGATTTTTTAATGCTTCTTCCTTTGTTTATAATTTCCATAAATAAAATTATATAATTTTTTGGTAATTATGTTTCTTAATAGTGTTTTTCGATTGGAAAAAATTGTTTACAATATGAAAATTACAAGTAATCGAAGATTAGTATCTTATACTACATTGAGTATCTTATACTTAAGTATGTTGTTCTCGTAGTTCGACGTTTGAGGATTGATCCCATTTTTACATTTGCAATTGAAAACATGTATAACTTTCAAAACACACGATATAAATCATGTGCTTTCAAGTTTCGCATTCGTTTCGCTACACGCGATATTTTTCAATGCCGCAACTAACGTCAAACTAGACACTCTTCACATTATTTCTCGTTAAGTATTGTAGATACAGCTAGTAACCAAGCGTAGTATTATTCTCAGAACTCTCGTTGTCATAACGAAAAGTATGACGAAGCACGATCAACAGCGTGACAAAATATTTCACGAAAAATATTTCACCAAATTTATGTGCAACCTTTTATGAAAATTAGTTTATCGTTTCTTTTTTAATATATGTATTTTTTTTAAATTTAATTTTAATAGGTCTTTAACTTGACAATTTATATTTTAGGTTATCTTAATTTAATTTATAGTAAAATTGAAATCGTATTGGTTCTACAAATAAACTGTATGATATTTGTATTGAAGATGAATAAAAATTCTGTTGAATGAATCTGTTTTTCTGCTCCCACGGATGTGCCATTAGCCATTACCGTAATTATATGCGATTCTAAAATTAACAATCCACTTATACCCATGTATAATACTTCCGGCGCTATTGTCAGATACATACAAACATGCATCATTCACTTGCATAGTTCTTTGAAAATAATAAATAATATTCCGGTCTGCAAAAAGTTAGCAATATAAAATTGAAACGCTATTGTGCGGTAATTGAAAATATTGTCCTGTAATTAAATACTTATATACAGATGATTTCACATGAAACGGTAATTTCACATTGAAAATGTGAGCATTGAAATGTTCGATTAAAGATTTATAATGTTATCGAAGATAGAGATCTTTGATAAGTTATTATATTCGTACAGTATTCAAACATTGCAATTATATACTAAATTTAAATTTAATTTTCAAAATACTACGAAATACAAACAAATTATCTCACAATTCGTACGATTGATATTTCAACATTCGTTTCCTAGGTTTTCCCAAGCTCTACAAAATAAAAATTAATTACGTGATTTGAATATTGGTAATTCCTACATCGGCGCCATTTTTATATAAATAGATATAAACAATATGGATAAATCCCATAAATCATTAGATTTTGCGATTATTGCACTTAAGATTCATTCTAAGTCACCCGAGACAATCAAGAAAAATATCACTGGAAATTCCAACGTTCTTCTCAATCACGTTTCTAGTCGTCGTAAAAAAATTCCGAGATTATGTTGACCCCCCTGCGTGACATGCATATCTAACTCTCAGAGTCTTTAAATACTGCTGTGTAAATATCTATATCTATATCGTGTAAACTACCAAAGTGTGTAATCTAGTTATCGGTCGATACGCACTTTTCTCATCCACTTCTGATATACAATCAACATGATTTTGCTGAGCATGCGTGTGAATATGTTAACTCGTCAATTTGTAAACTTTTATTCCCGAGTTTTAATTTGCTTCGGAATATCTCGACCAAAATGTAGCAAAATATATAAAAAATACTTTATGATAACATATTCCACTCTAAAATTTATCTTTTCATATATAACATTTAGTAAAAAATAATATTTTTGACATCATAGATTTAATTTTGGAAAATAAAAGCTATTTCGATTTATAACATTAATTTAGTAGATAACTAATTTCATTTACTTTCACGAAACACTAATTAATTTTTTGAGTGTCTATCTATTTAAAATGCTACGAAAGAATATTGCGTTCATTGAAATTTTTATCGTGAAAAAATCATTTTAGGTTTTATCAAAGAATATATAATATTGCAGATAATATAACTTCCAAATTTTGAAGGTTACAAAACATCCCATATTTTCGTGACTAAATCTGTTCTCATTGCACCGTATTCACAGTAAACTTCCCGGAACTGTGTTATTTGTATCGATAAGGCAAAAAATTCTATATATACAGACAGTATATTTTTAATCACAGACATCTCGGAAATGTGAAAGCACTTAATTATAATTATGTTTATAATACATACGTGTACCATTACTTTGTGATCTGGATATTCTAACAGATAAAATTTATGATGTATTGATAAATTGATCAATAAATTCTATCAGAGAGTGCTACAATCTGCAATATTTAATTCTATATAATATTCATTATGTGTAATTTTTAATGATATAGATAAGAGTAGTTTTTTTTAAGAGTAAAACAAGAAAAAATATTTATAATCGCTTACTTTGCAGATTAATCATAATTATTTTTTTACGCTGTCATATATAACTTTTAATTTTTCGTAATGTAGAAGAAAGAGAGAAGGTTCCACTTCCACCATTCCTACTGCTTATTAATATATGATAATTTTTTAAATTTTAGGAAAATATTATTTTAATTAATAAAAGAAGCAAGAACAATTTTAATTATATATTTAACTATGTTGCTATCTTCTACATTCTTTTACACGACGTATGATACTTGTCGTTATCAGCTCAGCCGTGACCCATATTCAGTATATCTTTAGACTTTTTACAAGTTTCACACATGTCGCAATAATAAACAGAAAAGTATACATGTAATATTATATAACGATATACTAAAAGTAGTAAAAAAGAATATTTTAAAACATATGATTCGAGAGAAGCTCTCTACTTGTTCGAAACATTGTTGAAGCCTACAATAGCATAGAGGGAAAGATTTGCTATGAACGTGAAAGGGATTACAAAATTCAATTGTCAAATTTGTTTTGATATTTACAATAAACAAATTTGCATATTGAATAAATATTTTACATTTATTGTAAATAACTTTCATAGCGAGTACGCGCGCGAAATAAATATTTGTTACATCTGCAAATATAATAATTTGCGACCCCTATATTTACAAATAGATTTTGCCATTATAGCGTAAAATTAGCGTTCATAGCAAATTTTTTCCCTCCGCAAGACTTTCTTCAGTAAGCCATTACTTAAGCTTTCTAAGCCGTAAGAGTTAATTGATTATAATCAATTATTTTTCTCACATTCGATTGTAACTAATCAATTTCATACCTTTTAAGACTTAAAGCTTAATATTAACGGCTTATTGTAGAATATGTGTTATAGAACAGTACAATCTGTCAGTGTGTAATCTACAAGTGTAATGACCCGTCTATTACATCAATCAAGTGAATCGAAACTCGAGAATCGATCAAAGGGTATTGTTGTTCTCTACAATGCGCTTTCTGCAGAGAAATAACGATGGAATATATTACATTGTTGGATTTATAGAAATAATATATATTGTAGAAAACAGGATTGTGGAGAACAATCGATTTAAAAACGAGACTCTGTTTCGATTTCTTGTCCTATGTGCTTTTCTAGATCCTATATATTTTTATATAGAAATTGATTGGAAAATTTGAAAATTAATAAATAAAAGAATTAGAATGAGATAAGCAGTGTATCTAACCTAACCAGTATAACCAGTATAACCAGTTTTGAAATCTTGTATTTTACTTTAAAATTGTTGCTAAGAATATATTTTAAAAAATCAAAGTATCACTGGTCTCGAGATACTTTTCGATTATAGAGCTCGTCTGTAACGATATTTTGAAGATAATATAAAAGCGTATCAATGTAAATAATTTTTTATAAAAATATGTTTAACATGTATTTGTTTATATAACTTTATATAGCTCCATTTTTCCAGTTTTATAACTTATATATTTTACATTCCTTTTCGAAAATTTCGCGTCAAGAAATTAAGAGCTTTTTTACTTCTTAATTTATTTATATACATATATACGTATCCATCAAAAGATTTTCAATTTGGAAAATAAAATAGAAAACCGCGGCGAGGAACTATAATCTTTCTCGACTTCCTTGCGTCAAATGCCACGCCTTGATTGACATATCAGTAAACGTTTCCGATTCAACATCGTATAGAGGATATTTTGCGCAACAACTAGATCAAGAAGCACAATGTTTCTAAGTCGTAAAAACTTGCATTATTGATTAAATTAAATAATTAAGCAGCCACTAATACCTCGCGATTTTATTATCTAAAAAAAGCCACTCCGATAAGATACTTCTCGGCATTCTTTTTTATTGACTTTATGCAATCACAAAATTCATATTCACGGTTTATGCATTTAGTAAACTCGATCTTTTATATCTACGAAATTAATCATGCCTTCGCTAATTTCAGATAAAGTAACCCAAACATAAGCATTATGTAAGGTTTTGCGTAATTTATGTGCATTATCCAAGTCTTCGTTAGATTAACTCTGTTAGTCGTACTTAGTCAACTGGGCGTGAAAAATAAATAAAACCGATTGTTCATCACGGAAAACATAGCATATTGGCACCTATATTTAGTATCTAAATTAAGCTTCGTTTATCTAATGAAGAAAGATAATAGAATGAAATGTAAACTATGTTCGAGTCGTGGATACTTTTAGATTAATAATTAATTTCGCAATATCTTGTTTTGTGTGGCAATTAATTAACATACAATTTGTTAACATAATACATTTAATTTATATTTAAGCAATGCTGTTGTTGAATTTTTTACTAAGCCGGATGTATATGTATAACGATAATTATAATGAAAATAAAAACGTGAGTAAAAACGTTAAAAGAGAGTATTGAGTGCCATTGATACTTTGCGATAGATAACTTAGACTTACATAGATACGTTGAATGATCGTGTTTAATATGTTATAATAAATAAACAATTGTGATATACTATATGTATAAATCGAAATATTATAACATTATATATATAATAGACAATCATTTATATACATTCACATGTTTTTTGTCACACAACTTTTAACGTCCTAGCATTATTACCAATTTAAATTCTAAACAGACAACGAAAAAATAAGTTTTATTTAGCACCCGTACAGTTACGATCAATGATTTTGAGTGATGTGACTCATACGTTTTTTATCGGACAGTCTGGACACGGATTTCTCTTTATGAAATTGCTCTATGCAAAGCCAGCTGTCATTTAGTTGGCGAGCGCTGTGCAAAAATGTGTCTGTACATTTCAGTAATAACAACGTGCATTTGCTCCAACGAGATGTATGCACGATACGGCCTTGCCATCTGGATTTTCCAACGGCAAAACCAGTTACCGCGACGTGACGATGCTAATGAATTTGATAGCTACAAATAAACGCAGAACGGAGAACAAAGCCTTTAACATGTCGGTAATACTTCGTAATAAAATTATTATAATACAATTATGCGGAATTTCCGTATTACTTTCGTGGATTTGATAGCTCTGCGAATTTCGATTGTATATTTTGTTTGCAATCTAAATTTTCAGAACGCTACTTATGATACAAGTGATACAGAATATCATGCGCAACTTTGCGATTTTACTGAATTCATTAATTTTACTGTGCGTATTACTACTTATTTGGCCAATTTTCACGATACGAAACTAATTCGATGTGGATACGATTCTTGTATCGTAATATCTTTTAATATAATCTAAGGAGATTATATCAGGATCCGATTGATTGCCGAATCAGAATTCTATTGATTAATTATTTCTAGTCTCCGACTAATTTATAATTTAATTTAGCAAAATCACGATACAAATGTACTAATCACGATTCATTGATCTATATTGTGTAGATAAATATATATTGATTCTTAATTATTATAACAGTTATACTCTACTCTAAGTATTTCAAAGAAAATATTGAATCATTTCTATACATGTACTTTATTAATTTTTTTATAATTTTATATAATATGCAGTTGCTTAATTCTATTAATTATACAGACAAATAACAATTGAATTGTCCGTTTAAATAATAATAAAGCATGCAGTGTTTATTTGATAGAATACAATCGAATTTACTTAAATTATACCATATGGCAAGTTATATCTAGCTTGTTAAAATTGAGAATCGATTACAGTCTTGTGTGTAAAGACGTAAATAAGCATTTATCTGCAGTTTGTAAATACAGCTCCATTTGCCACTATTTCCTTGAAAGTTGCTAATCTACAACGGTTAAACGAGAACGTGAAGTAAATTTACACGTGAATTTAAGTAAATACGTTGAAACCACTTTGATGATGACTTGCAGAATTTGCAGATACTTATATTGATTATCTAAAAAACATTCGTTGGTAAAACGTATAATCGAACATAAATACACAACGTCTCGCAGTCGAATTCAATTTCAAATTGTATCACGAACAGAACTGTGTAAGCATGTATTTAAAATATTCTTATTTGAAAAATAGTATTTGTAAAACAATTGTATTTTGTATTTCAGCGAAACATAAATTATATACTTTGTACTTTGTATTTCAGTATAACGAAAACCTGAAAGTATTTTGTATAACTTTATATTTTAAATACTAAGATGGACAATCAATTTTATTATTTAAATTATACAATAATAAAAACTTTCAAAAAATTATTCGATTTTAAACACAATATACGTAATACTTTCATGCGCTTCGCTGAAATATAAAATACAAAATATACTTATATATAGCAAATACTGTATTTTAAATAAAATGTATTTCAAATACAATATGCTTCTCCCCCGCTCTAACTATATCATCCAATAATTACTATGTTACAATATATTTTAATAGCAGAATTATTGATCGTAAATTTATTATGTAACAATTGAGAAAAAATGTTTCTAGGGAAGAACGTTACTTCTCACGTTATATAAGATAAATAAAAATTTGATCAGAAATCTTAAAAACATTTTTCAAAGTAAATATTAAAAATTTAATGTGAATGCAGTATTAATGCAATATTGTATTAGAAATATTTATACTATAAGCATATAAATATCAAACTATATTTTTTGTAAAACGCACAGAAGTTTAAAAAAAAAACAGTGTTTTACGTGCGTCACTATATTTAACCTAACGATTATGGCGCTTTGCCTAATCGGTTCTTAGAAACGATGTATCTATTAGCACAAACCCTTAATAAACATCATTGTTTCCAAGTCTGCTAAGCAATGCTAATTTAATTTCACCAGCTATACTTCCTCTCTAGCATTAACTTCATTATAAAAAATGTCTCTTAAAATCTATTAATAAGGCAAGTTTACAATTTTTGAAATTCGGAATCTTCATTATGGAAATTAAATTTATCATACAACAACACTAAATATAGAAACGTGGCCTCGGTATATCATTTTAAATTCCGAGTCACGTGAAAGAAAGTGCATTCTAAAGTGGATACATGGAATTCTTGTCGCAATCAAATTGAACAAGGTCCGACCCAAAGTTTAAACGTTTCGGTAATTATCTGACTAAATTACTACTAAAAAAATGTAATTACTGATTAATTATTTTTTATGTCAAATAGATATAATTGTATTAGAAAAGAAAGAATAAAAATTTAAGATTGAGTTAAATATAAAATATTATCATAATGTGATCACTCAAATTCTTTTTTATTTTTACCCATTACTTTACATAACTTGAAAATGAGGAAAACAAAATATGTTACACATCTGAACGGAATGTATGTACTTTATTTCAGTATTAAATGTAGGACGACGTTGCTGTAAGTTGCAAGTTTATCACATAAAGAAAATAGGAGTAAAGAGAAGTAAAGATGAAACCTTTCCCAGCGAAACGAGAACAAAAAACTCAAGATCGAACTCCGACGTTCTAACGTTATAATATTCCACATTATATTTAGCCAGCAGCTTTTCTAAGAGATAGGTTTTAACATTCAACTAATACTATTTTATTATGCTATTTTCATTATTATTAATATTGTAAATTTATTTTAGAATAAATTAATGTGTGAAGAATAAATGAAAGAAATAAATGAATCTTAGTTTAAATACATTAATATGAATCGAAAGTCAATTTGAAGCTAACATGGAATCTAATAACAATTTAATACGCATGTAATATAATCAAACGCGCGCATCGAATCAACGCGGAATCGCATCAAAGTTATGTTTAGCACTAAATACAGGTATAGCTATATCAATAAAAAATATAATATATGCAAAAAATAGTGGTAATATAGGAAGACGAAGTCTATAGGAAGATGAAGAAGAGGAAATACGACAAAGCTAGAAATTAAATTCATTTTAATTATGAAACACATTAAAATATGCATGATAGAATATAGAAGGCCGATACGGTTATCTCACATTATTGTTTTGTCTCAGGTATGACGAAACCGTACATATATGATAATAAGCTATTTCACGCTCGAACAGCAATTTATTCGTAACATTACATGTCTGCTTGTCACGTTTCTTTTTCAAGCAATAACAAATAATGAAGCGAAGATATTTAGAATTATACGGAGCAATTTATCTTCCATTGTTGAAACCTGATAAATAACGCGGGTGTCACACCCGGCAGGTGGCATATCATAATCGATTTACGTCAAACGTGGAACTTTATCATATTTCGCTATCATTTTTCCATCGCTATGCAGTATAATGGACGTAAATTAACTGCAAGTATATCATTGTAGAGTATATAATTTATATACATAATATATATAGTATATTTATATGTGTATTATATGTGTATACGTATACATATATAACATTTTTATTCGAGATTTAAATTGTCATTCATCATGCATGTAATACATAAGAGAGAGAGCGTTTATTATGTGTTAGGAACAAAGAAAATTCCTTACTGCAGGAGAATTCTGTGAAGCTCAAAGAAATGATAGTCACATCGACAGTGGTTTGTGGTTGTTAAGTTAATCCATCAGCGTCAGCCAATTCAACATTCTTAGTAATTTCAAATATGTACAATATACATGAATTCTGATGTAAAATTAGCCACAATTATGCATTTACGATCAATTATATAATATTTGCATATGCACATACACATTATTATCATCGCTTATTACAGACGCAAATATCTACAACACAAATAGTTTCTCGTAAAGAAATTTTAAGAAACAATTCCAAAAACGCCTTTTTTGTGCTTAAAGAATGGATGGTCCGGCGTTCTTTGAAGGAGAAGTCCTTCAAAGTGGCACTCGGAGTTATTCAAGAAAATGCGCACAAGCGGAGATTCATAAGATCTACGATAATCATTAAAGCTTACCTTGTCACCAAAAAAGGTTGAGCGTTCTGGCAAATTGACGTTTCTTGCGGGCGTGATCATGGATAATTGGTAAAAATCTACCACTGCGGCTGTAGCTGCTTCTCTTTTAGCCGACCGTGTATTTTAATCCGTAAAAACCCACGACACACTCTTCACTCGCGCGCTGATCGCCAACTGACTATAGGGACAGTCACAGCAGTATATAGTGACTGCTTGACTCCTGACTGACTCGACCGACTAATCAGCTAATGATGAAACAAACCGCACCGCGTACTGCCAAAGCACGCCGTGACCGACTGAGGAGATGCACTCGCTTTGATTGTTTTAATGAACTTGTCAAATAATAGGTCTGTTTTTTTATTCTTGCACTAGATTGCATTAAAACTCTTTTTTGCTTTCGCTAATTATTAAACATATATATACCCCCCCCCGTCTCACTTTAAATTTTAAAAGTGTACACTATAATATATATTAAGTCCCTTTTTCGCATTAGTCATTACTATTAATATAAAATTCGTATATATATATTTTTTTTTAATTGATAGTTATATCATTCGATAAAGCAAAATTTTTTTCAGCTTTGAAAATCTGTTTTGTTAATTGCATTACGATAATTTTTGAACAGAGTTATGAGTAATTAAAGTCAAAATTCTTTTATTTAATACACGATAACTTTGTAGTAATAAAAAATCTTAGGAACAACTTGAAAAACTTTATAATATTTAAGTAAAAGTTAGCTTCAAATTAAGTAGAATTCATTATGTGTATAAATTTTATTTAATTTAGTTTTTTTTTTTTTTTTTTTAATTATTGATAGTTATATCATTCGATAAAGCAAAATTTTTTTCAGCTTTGAAAATCTGTTTTGTTAATTGCATTACGATAATTTTTGAACAGAGTTATGAGTAATTAAAGTCAAAATTCTTTTATTTAATACACGATAACTTTGTAGTAATAAAAAATCTTAGGAACAACTTGAAAAACTTTATAATATTTAAGTAAAAGTTAGCTTCAAATTAAGTAGAATTCATTATGTGTATAAATTTTATTTAATTTAGTTTTTTTTTTTTTTTGTTAATTACTTTCTGAATATATAATGTATCTACTAGTTAATGATCCAATTATTGAACGAAGTATCAAAAATTTTATGTACGACTTTAAATAAAGTTGTCTTACTTATTAAATTTTTATGAAAACAACAAATTTATATTTCGAGTCGTATATCAATAAAATAATTAGAGCATTTATCTTATTCTGAATTTTTGTGTCTAGGAATAACTTCTTTTATACAAAAATATACATCTTTAAAAAATTTGTAATACTTAGGGCCTGAGAAAACAATAGATACATCACTGATCCGCTTACAATCAAGTGTCAACACACACAAAGATACAACGAACATGCGCGAAACGACGCAACGCGAGCGGAATAATGATGCGGGAAAATACGGATTCAGAAGCCTTTTTCCAAAAGTACACGTTATCAGAAGAAACCATGGCAAGACTCGAATCTATCAGGGAAGCATTAAAGGATAACATCGCCCAGGCTAATCCGATGTGGAAACTTATAGCAGAACAGGTTAGAATTGTATCATTTCATGTATGTACATATTATGAACTATAATTCTCAATGAAGTTTATGTAATTATTATTTAATTTTTAAAATAACATGTATTGTCTGCGGTATCTTTACAAGGATAAAATAATTATGGGAATAAAAAATTCATTAATATTAGATCACTTCAAATTCTCTGTATAAATAATTTAACATAACTGTTCAATTTAGAACGAAGAAGAAATATGTTCAGAAAGTGAAGATAGCGATGATAATGATGAGCCAATGGACAATAATGAATCTCAAACAAACTGTGATCAATCAATGTTACCACCGTCTACTCAATTTTACTTTACACAAACTGAGAGAACTATAGAACCACAGACATCTATTACCGGAGTATCACAAAAGTGTGATATTTTAGAATGTGCCTGTGAGAATTTAGAACGAAATAATGGCAAGCTGGACTTCATCCAGTTAGAGAACTTATCCGATGAAGATCTTGTTCCATTAGTGGACAAAATGGCAAGAAAATTAAGTCCGAAGGGTATCTATAATTTGTGTCTGTCAATGAACGATATGACTATTGAGCAGAGACTGAAATATCTCAATATATTTTGTACTCATCTGTTGCTACCAAAGGTACCAATGACATATTACTGATATCTATTACATTTTTTCATCATACATTAATTTTTGTTCACATTATATTTATAGATAGTTGAACTCGAGGAGCCATCTCGTTTATTATCATCTGCTATCGTCGAATGTATTAAAATATTTCCTGATGAGGTTCAGCAACTTATATTTGTTCCTATTCTCAACGTTGAGTTGAAAGATATAACATTGGTCACCACCATTGTGAACACATTTGATCAGCAAAGGAAAATAATTCTTTTAGAGTATGTTTCACACTATTGTATGATATATATTTTAAAGCATAATTTTTTACTTTAAAATTGAATTTAAAAACAAATATTTTTGCAGAGAGTTTCTTGCATGTGTCAAGGAATTGAAATTATGGCATATATCTGTATTACAAAATATTTTATCTGTAAGACTGGACCACAACATGATTGATAAAATTATTAAATTATTCTTGGAAAAAGCACTTTGTTATTCCAAAGATAAGAACTTTGGAAAGCTTATATTGTTGTTTTTAAAAATAAATACAGCACTAACTGAAGAGCAGAAAAATGTAATAGCTGAAATCGCCGTCGTTAATGAAACATTATTCAAAAAACTTATAGAAAATATTTTAAAAAACATGTAATCCCTAAATCACATGTGTAAAAACGTATCTGTAATTGTCTAGTTTTTTCCGGTTAACATATTTTTATGAATATATATATTTTTAAAGATTAAAAAATATATTTTTTTTAAACTAATGAAATGATATTTTTTTAAATTATAACTTAGGTTTTGTATAATGATTTTTAAATGTAATTTCATAGATATTTGATATACTAATAACAATTTAGTAGTATATATATTTATTAGTACATTTATGAAATTATGTTTAAAAATAATTCCAACTATTGATTGTCATTCCTTTATCATTTCTTATTTAGCTATACTGTTTAAATTTATATCTCAATTTACTTTGTGCAAGTGAGGAAGAGATCGCCATGTTTCCCTTAAATTTTTCAATAAAACTGGTACATTATATGTATATATTTATTTATTTTACACAGATTCCATTTACTTTTAATTAGTAATACTAGATGTATACTAGTATTAATACAATTTGTTCCTAATTAAAAGTTCAATCCAGATATTAATAACTATTAATTTAATTAAAAGTGATGCGCGCAAGATACGACTCCGTACGTTGATCAGCTGTTGGAAGGTTTTTCTACTCGAAAGTTCGAATGACAGTTGATATTATTGTTTCGAAACGATATACGATTCTTACGTAGGAACTAGTGTCTGTTAACAATTGTTCGCGGAGGCAGGCTGTCTCGAATATCGTGCGAGAATGACACAGGAGCTGTCTGGTGTGACCATAGTGATATTTATAGCAGCTGGTGTTTTGACAATATTGTTACTATTCATCTTCGCGAAACGGCAGATCATGAGATTCGCTTTGAGATCTCGTCGAGGTCCTCACATTCCCATAGGACACGACGCGAAAAAGGTGCGTTTTACGATCCACAGTGTAATTTTGAGGTTAACTTATTATATGTTTGCTTAACCCATAATAGAAATACGTATTTTATAATGCCAAAGGAATATATAGGTCCTTAGGAATCACTAAAGTTTTTTGTTATTAGTTCTTTTTTAAAAAAAAGTTATAAAATTTTCAATTATATAAAAAGTTACAATTCTTAAATTTAGCATTAATACAGCATGATAATTATAAATAATAAAGTCTACATAAAAGTATAACAAAATTATGAAAAATAAAACTGTGAAACGTAAAATTATTCTAAATTATTGTGTTTAAAAATTAGAAAAATGTCTCAGTTATCATGTGTTCTGGTTAAATATACTGAAAATGTTTTTCAGTCCTTGAAAAAAGAAATAGAAAGGAGAATAGAAGTAATACCTAGAATCCAATATGAGCCACAGCTGATCAGCGACCCCAGGTATATTTTGACTCCAGGTGGACAAGCCCCACCGCATTATTACAGACTAAAAGCAGTTGACGATGTTAAAACTTTAGGTAAGTCATTCTGTCATTAGATTTATTTTTTTTATTATTATACTAGATTATATTCCTTTTCACTTTTGTCAAATATTAAACACATATGTCAATTTTACTTTAATACAAAGAACTGCACATCAGTTCAACAATAAAAAACAGACCTTGTTAGATCCAGCTTTGCATTATATAATATCTATTTGTCTGAGTATCTAAATCTTGTTTCATGTGATATTTACAGAGGCAGAGATCACAAGATATGACAATTGTCTGAAGAGACATCCTTCCGAAAATCTAAGGGCGTACTTGCTCACCACACTCGCTACTCCATTAAATGGAAGTGGCCAGCGTTTAATTCATCAGTTCTGTGATTTGTACGAACATGCAAGGCATGATCCTACAGAATTTGGTGACGAGGAATATCAAGTATATTCTCGCTTGTTTTTAAAGTTAATGGATGCGTAAGTATTTGGAATGTCTACAGCAGTTTTCCATTCAAGATGATGCAAAGTATCCAAACAGCTGGCTTGTTTAAAATTGGAATAGACATTTTAAAGATGTTTTTTTATATTTTATAATATAATGTCTAAAAAAAAGTTTAAATAATGTCTTCTATTCCGATTTTAAATATGCTATCTAAATTAGAACATAAATATGTCCTATAAATATTGCCAAAAAAAAAGGTTATTTAAAGGTATAAAGATTTTGGTATAATTTATTAATTGTTTACAGGGCACGTTTATTGAAATCATATCCAAGCAGCAGGAAGTCCAGCCCTAGTCGCACACCGATTAAAAAGAATGTGGAGACAAAGAGAAATATTCTGGAGCCTAGGATGCGTCCGCCCGAGGAACAAATTCTAACTGGTTCAAGACCTAATACTTTAACGGTAATGACATTAGATAATAGCGAGACGTCCGTGTAGCATTATGAGTGCCGTCACATACAACATATGTGACGAGGAAATTGTAAATAGTTATACGACGCAAAAAATAATTTATATTAAATTATATGCAAATAGAACGTCCGGTTTAGTTAGGAAATTTATTTATACACATTTTTACTTTTAAAAAACAATAATTTCATACAATAAGCATAATACCACTCACAAGATCTTAATTGTGATAAATTATTATAAAATAAATAATTTATTCATACACACACAATAACATAAGCCTATATAAACGTTTCGGTCAATAATATGACCATCTTCAGTATAAAATTGAAATTACAAAAATGATTTAACGCAAACTACATTAGTCAATTATTCACTTACATCCACAGCAATGCAACATTATTTTTCTTGTTTCTTTCTTCATAATTATCGTTTTCCATCAATGTACGCTAGCTTGTGTCTTAGTGATAAATTCTCTTCCAAATTATACAATTTTTTGACGAAACATCGTTACCAGACTGTATTCCATGCAAAATAGTAGTCAAATCCTAAGTGGAGAGTCAGTGAAAAATTGAACATTTCAATAATAAAGTCCGCAATGTAATTGTGAGTGGTATTATGCTTATTGTATGAAATTATTGTTTTTTAATAGAATCACATTTTTAAGAGTTATATATTTTTTACTTTTACTAATAAATACACCTATGCTCGCCATTCGATTCAAGTTAGGTATCGAACGATATATATTTTGTATACAACGAGCAAGTACGTTTCTTTCTGTGATTTATTTTATATTTATATAAATTTACATTTATACAATTAGCCTTATAAAATAAAATTTTTGCGCTCTTTGCACCAGAATCGCTTATAAAATATTTTAAAAAGTACTGATGTACATAAGAAGTAATGGTGTGTAGAGATCGCCGAATTAGAAAATTAGTAGTAGACTAGAATTAAAAAAAAAAGCGTCCGTTTCGTCATATGCAATTTTTTCAAGTGATAATAGCGCTAAGTCAATAATCGCACATTATCTTCCAATTGACTCCATAAATAATTACTAAAATTTACATATGCTCGATCGCATACAGATCTACATATCCCTGTTGAAATTCAGAAAAATGTTTACAGTAATTAGAAAATATTAGAAAGTTATTCTCTGTCCTGTTTTTTAAATGTTTATCTTTTAATTAAGAATAACAGATTAGCATATCTTTTTCTATACGTCTCACTGTTTAGACATAGAAATTTTTAACAATTTAATGAATTGAGTGTTAATCATGCGATAAGAATATGGTATGTAGTGTATGTATATGTATACCTGTCAAAGCTTGTATAACACAATTGTTATTTTATTAGTAATAACTAATAAGGTATAGACGTTAAAGTAGGATATCAGATGTATAAATATACGTTATAAGATTTTTTTAATATCATTGATGAAATTCAAGGCTGAATAATACAAATAAGTAAATCAGTTCAATAAAAAAACTTCCCTTTTTTAATATAAAAATGGCTATTGTATACATATTTCTCTTTAGTTATATTTAAATACGAGTTTTAACCGACAAATAATTTTTCCATTCTAAGTTGTAGTCTTCTTCATGCCTTAACAAGATTAATGCGCTTTGAAATGCGAGTATATATACATCAGGTACAGAACTGCTCCTCATGTGATTCAGCCATTTCATAATCTAAAACAAATTATCAATTTAATGTATAATAGACATATTGCTCGTTTTGCGACGAAAAGTTCCACCGCAATTGTAATACATGAATGTAATGTTTTTTTAATTGTTAAAAATCAAGTGATTATAAATCTTTATAATATCTATAGCTGACGAGTTTACATACCTGACGTGTTATGGATTTCCAAATTTGTCGATCAATAAGCATAGAGATTGCCTGTGGAAACAATCTTATCCTAGTGTCTTGCGAAGTAATTAACAATTCTTTTTCCGGCAGAAGACATTCTATGCCGGATAAACAGATAATCAAGATAAATAAAATATCACAGTAAAAAGTTATATTGATTTTTTCGTGTTCTGTTTCGACTATAAGCGCATCGATATGTCTTATAGAATCTAAAATCCAGTCTTTTTGTATTTCCAGATCATAGGATTTCTCCAATCTCAATTCAGCCTGCACTTTTTGTATACTTTCTAACAAATATTTTTGCATCCTATAAAGACAGAGGAAAATTTATTAGGCAACTTGGTCGAGTACAAGATCTATTGTGTAATTGTTTTATACTTACTCAATATTAAATTCAGTCGCGTTGATAAGGTCTTTCAACCAAGTGAATCGCGTGCCAATGAATTCTCCTCTGAAGGCTGATTGGACTCTAATAGCGATAGCGGTTTTCAGTTTTTCTGGTGTTACTTCCCACCAGGTGTAAGGCGACGTCATTCTTTCGACATCTTTAGTCAACAATTCCATCACAGCCGCAATATATTTTTCGAAATGTTTAGACGTTAAATCCACTTTTTCCGATATCTCTTCCAACATGGTGGTTAGCAGTGTGCGATTTCCTATTTGTATCGAATTGTTTTTTAAAGTGGTGACATAAGAAGACATAATATGATTGAATAAATAAACGGATTTTTCATTATTCAATAAAATTTGATCAATGGCATAATGGAGAGAAGTTTGGATAAATTGTTTTAAGTTATATGGTTGAATAGCCTGGCATAATTCTTGCAGATTCGAATAAAACACCAAGTGTTTCTCATCCAGTAACAATCGACCGGCTTCTGATGTGGACGTATACATAGATAAAAAACTTTCTGTTAGCAATTTCGCCGACAATGATACTTGACAATGATGACTTGCAATGGATAGACTGTATTCCTGAGCTTCCTTCGATATATGCATAGTTTTCTCCAGGAAGTCCCATTTTATATTCGGCAATGGTTTTTTGTGCTTATGAGCAAATATCCGCAGACACTCCACTATGACTGTCTGATTATTTGGATCCATCTTGTCACTTCGTCTCAAATGTTCACCGATCGCCCTTATCACACTTCTTTCTGACAGATACTTATAGTTTTGTGGTTCTCCTTGTGGCCAAATATATATTTGCGATCTGAAGCTGTTCAATTCATCCTTAATATAAGAAATCAAAAGATCTCCAGCCGCCGATAGAACACTTTTATTAACATTCTTTAGCATCTGGATCCAACAAGTGCCCGGTATGTACTGCAACTCTTCAGGCTTGTTATCTTTATTCGCCTTTCTAGATGTGTGCTTCATCACATCCGATTGGAAGTCTAGAGGTAAAGCAGTCAAAGGAATTCGATCGACGTGGTAAGTTATCAATGCCTTAAATGCCGCTTTCGCGACTCTGACATCGTCGCAGATTGTGTAGCTCCACAAAATTGTAACAACATCGATGATGAATCTGTTATAGTCGTCATTCGCACGAAACGAGTATGAGGGAATGTTACCGAACAATTCGCACAGACTTTCCAGGACCACTGTGCGTTTCTCCTTGCGCATCTTTGGTGCTAACACTTGCCACGTAGAATAAACGCCTGTTAAGTAAAACCATCGCTTATGTTAATCATAGAAAGTAAGAATTGTTACAGAGAACAATATTAAGTGAAAATTGTGAGAGAAATATTCACAAATTACAAAGTGGCCATATTCAGTCAAAGTGAACCTAATATTTTTGTGTAAATTTTTCGATTTTAAGTTAACTGCACGCCAATTTGTTGATCTTAAAACAATCTTAAATTGAAGCTGAAGTATGTAATTTACTGGAACCAGAAATTATAACATTTACATAAAAAATATTATTAGACACCAAGATTTACTTTGATTAAATATGGCCTTCTTCACTTATTTATGTTTTAGAGAATTATGAAGAATACAAGGATAATAAATAAAGTATTAATACATCAACATTTTAAAAAGATTCAATGTTAAAGATACAAAATGTAAGGTACCTATCACAGTAGACTTGCACAGAGCTGAAATGCTGTCGAGCGCGAGTGCACTTGCCGCACCACCATTCACATCAACGCACCGATTCAGGATTTGTGATAATAGTGGTACAAGTTCCTCACCGTGTTCGGGCCAACTCTCACAAATACACTTTATTGCCTGAGCACATGTCACGTCCGAATGCCAATTATGATCTTTCTCCATAGCGTCCATTAAAGCGGTAGATATAAAGCGATAGCAACGTGGCTCCTTTTCCAACGCCTTTATGTAAAGCTGGATCGCGAAATATTTTAGTGGCTTGCCGCTATTCAACAATGTGTCCAACGTGTGGATAACAATCGGCAGGTTTTCCTTAGTCATGGCAAACTCAGGGATAGTCAATAACAGGTATTTCAATGTAGAACTATTGTGGGTCTTAGTTAATTTGTGCAGCAACAGCGACAATACGTGTGACGCGAAGGAAATGATCTCTCTTGCTATTTGCACGAGAATATGACATACTTTCTGCACAACAAGGGGTTCGTCACTACACAAGAAGATCCCGCATAACACCAGTTTGCACATATATCTCAGATCGATCGGGGCAAGCGACAAGTTGTCCAGCCATGATAAAGTGTTATTTTTCAGAGAATATAGATTGCGGATGAGTTCCATATAAAATTGAATATATCTATTGCTATAGCTAAATATGACCAGCATCTTATTTGCTATAATACCGTTATCACAGTCCATTTTCTTTTGTGACATTATCTTAATTAACAATTCCTTTGCTGTCACTAACGCATCAGCACACAATAATGACGGATAGGCCAACCATTTTAATAAAGATGCAGCTAATGTATTTAATATTGTCACGTGGCATGGCATTTTATTCACAATAACTGTACCTATTAAAATAATCAAAATTAAATCTTGCAATTTCTCTTAAGTAATATTGCTATCTTTAAAATAAGTGTAATGTTATAAAATAAATTATGTTTTATATAAGTATAAAGTAAAAAAGAGGCTCAATGTACTTTATAAATATACTTACATATTTGAAGAGCATTAAATAAATAAGCTGCAGGACATATCAAAATTATTTCTGCCATCAAAACTAGCGTAATATTTCCTATATAATTGTAACAACACTCAAAGAGGTTCAATATCATATAAAAATTTTGTACTGGTTCATGACCATATTCTAAAAGTTGTATCGTCAATGAAACCGTTAAAGGTATCAGTGCTGTACAGAATTCCATATCTCTCTTCAGCAGCATCATATCCGCAAGCTCAAGAACTCGATAATTCGCATCAATGCAAGTATCCGCTTGATTTGTGCATAACCAGAGTAAAATTTCTGTTCGTAAATCTGTAGTATTACTTGATTTCAGCAGAAGTTGTAATGTCTCCTGTTTACAACTTTCACATATATCCATTGTAGGATTGCATAATATGTATACAAATACAGGTCGCAATAACTCTATACTTTGCTCCATAATACTGAAATTTGAATAAATCAAAATTTAATAGCATTTTTAATGTGCTTCTATCTCAACTATGTAAAAGCTGGAAAAATTATTTAAGATTGAAAAAGCTACAACTTTCAAAAGCAAATATATTTCTATATATTATATATATGATAATTAATCTGACGATAAAAGTGTACTGTTTGTCATGATGATGCATAATAAATTTCATTTGATTCAGCACAGATTTCCAGCTGAGTTTTTCCTTTGTCAGAATCGTAATAAATGGATGCTGTGTAGGGATGTCAAGAGTATATTCATTGCATCTATTGTGTGATTTCCAATCTAATATCAACAGTCGACTTATTGCTACAGTAATCATCTGATAATTCCTAAAATTTATGATAACAATACATGAATTGAAATATTATATCTAAAAAAATTAATGTACATACTTTGAAGATGATAAGCATGCCATGAATGTTGCTAATGCAGACTTGATGTCCCACAATCCAGTCTCACCAAGTACGAACAATGCTTGACACGCAGATGTGCTAACTATAAAATCGTCACTGTTGCATCTAGTTGAGAGTAATTTAAATTCTGATATCTACAAAAAAAAAAGAAATATATATATAAATACTAAGAAAATACTAAAATCACAATCAAGAAAATGATTTACTTTTGAAATATCTGTTTCTTTTGCTTCCAACTTCTTTCTGATTGCCTCAATCAACTTGGATATTGCCTGAAGAAAGATAATCGCTATGAATATTCATATAGTTACAACATAAATGCAAATACATTAGTTAGTCTTGACATTCTTACATGTGATACCAAAGTAGGATTTTGTGATCTTAATTTGTAATCGATTTCATCCATGTTTTATACTTATATGTATAGGATTATCTTTTAGAAATTATGTTTCTCCTTGAAAATTATAAAATTACCTGTAAAAAAGAGAACGTTTATATAAATATATAATTTTAAGATACAAAACATATATATGATATCCTTGCATTTGCTTCTTCCAGTTTTGGAAAATAATGATATTTATAACCTAATTTTCTAAATTATATGATACTCTTGTACATATATTCTCGAGACGCAAATGAAACAAAACATCCAATTTTATGATTAATTTGTTATAAATTTAGCTTATTACCGTACAAGTTGTATAATTTATAATTAGACTTGAACTTCCATATAATAACCTTTGTTTTTCGGATTTTAAAAAGACGAGATTAGAAAATAAGTAATGCAGTGCACTTATTATTAGGTAAAGAAGGTTGTGCAAAGGTAATTTAATATTACCAACACTTTTCAAAAATATTGGTCGAGGCGCAATATATCTCGAGACAAAAATGTGTGCTATTCATGAAGAAAACTGAACAAAACTACAAAAGCATATAAACATAACCTAACTTCTATTATTATGACTAACCGCCATGTGAGTCATGTGACAACCGGCAGAAAAGAGGGAGAGAGAGAGAGATTTAATGAAATAACAAAATCTTAAAATTCTAAATTAATTTAATTTTATATTCAGGATTTATTTATATGTGTGATCTATTATACTTTTGCGAATTTTTATTTAAAAATGTTTGAGACTATTATAACTTATAACCATAAATAACTGTGTCGATAATTATCTATCTATAACATATCTAAGTTATAAAGAAAATTAATTTGAATAAAAAATATTTAATTATATTTTCTTTATATATTAAAGTTACAAATTTTTTTTTAATTGTTGCATTTCACAAAATACCATCAATCAGTAAGTTGCCGACTCACTATATCGGTAATTACAAATATTCATTATTAATGTTAGCAAAAATTTAAATTAAAAAATCAACAAAATCTCACATTTACAGAAATATAATCAACAATACATACAAAAATAGACAAATGAATAAAATATAAAAATGTCTAACTCTTCTTTTTCTCTTCTCTATTCTTTAATTTAGTACTTCTCTTTTCTCTTATGCTATTATAGTATAATATTATACTTCACTTTTTAAAAAATAAGAATTTTATCATACTGTATAGATTATTAATTTACTTTAATTATTTTAATTGTTAATTTTTTATTTCTCTGTTGGACATTACAAACAATGAAAGTTTATTAAATAGTTAAAATTAGTTGATGCTTTCATAGCGTTATGTTTGTTAAAAACCATTGATATTTTGTGTGTACATATAGAATGCTTTTTATGTTACACATTAATTTAATATTTTCATGTGTCATCAATTTCACTCAGCAATCGTCTGAATCTAATGATAAAGTGAACCGTCTCATTTTTTAACTTCGTCTCTTATAATCTGAAAAATAAAGATAGTGAAACAAAAAATAAAGGCAAAGATGTTTGAGATTTTTGAATATATTTATTTGTATGGACAAGTTGGAGCATAGTGCACAATATATTTAATATATAATAGTCTGAGGAAGGGGGATCAGAGTACATTCTGGAGTTTGAACACAATATCTTACAATTTAACGACAAGATGCCTGCATTTTTTTTCTTCTGCACCTGCTTCTCTGTACGTTATGTTTACTCGTATATTCATATACTCGAGATGTATAATATATAAAGCGTAACGACTCACTATTTTTATCATTCTAAAAAAAGGAGACGAGAATAAGGGTCCTTGTTTATTATGTTATATGTCTCAGTTCTCTTAACATCGTTTACCATTCGCTTCTATCCACTCTCATACCTCTCTTATACGTACATAC
Organism: Cyphomyrmex costatus; assembly: GCF_001594065.2. Taxonomy (NCBI): domain Eukaryota; kingdom Metazoa; phylum Arthropoda; class Insecta; order Hymenoptera; family Formicidae; genus Cyphomyrmex; species Cyphomyrmex costatus. Next base: position 33,253 of record NW_017280008.1, read on the forward strand.
ATGCATACGTTCATCTATATATATTCATCCCTTTTGTTTCATACGGTTTTTCTCTTCCTTTTCGTCTCTTACTTTCTCCCTCTTGTTCACTTTTTTTCCTTTCTCTCATGATACTCTCACGATCGATTATGCAACGTCCTGGCAAATATACGTAGTACTCGCTACAGTGTCATATTCTCGGACACGGAGGTTGTCTCCAATTGCTAATTACATACGCTCCCTATTACACTTGGGCGAGTTGCGCGTCCCAGGGGGTTTCTCATTCCCACAGGGCGAGCGGGGACCGACAGGAGGAGTGCGAGGGTAGCGAAGACCTATCTAATTCTCGAAGTTGTAACCCGTCTTTCAGTATAATGTGCGATTCGCGTGTAGGTGCAATTGCAAGCTCTTTGAGCTTACGAGAAATGACTCTTCATCATCTTTCTCTTCTTATATCTTTTCTCCCTCTACGTATATCTCCTAATTAGCGATTAACGATCTATATTAAAATTCTTTTTTTTCCTGACTTACTGAAAGCGAATACATTTTACAGCCTGTACAATTGAGTGAAACGACGCGGCGCACTCGCTCATTCTTCTTCTTCTTCTTCTTCTTCTTTCACTCTCACATTCTCTCTTTCTCTTTCTCTCTCTTTCTCTCTCGCTCTTTCTTTGCACCTCCACTCGTGGAGGCAAATGCGGACCAGGGCAGGGTCCAGGTACTTAAGCTATCTCTCTGCGTGTTGCTTCTCATTCTTTTTCGCATTTTTTTTATATTTCTTTTATGTTCACAGAGATCCTGTAGAATATCGAGTCCCTCGATCGTTTGGTATACTCTTTCTTTCTCAGGTTCTTCCTTTCTTTTTACTTGTTTTTTTTTTTTACAAAAATCACAGAGCAGCACCAGCATTTATTTCTTTTAAAGCCCACCCCTTCGTCCGCTGGTCGCCCCACTAAAACTGAGGCTGAGGTTGAAACTTTTTATTTCTCTCATTCATTCACATGTACATACACCATACACGCACACATATACACAAAGTACATACAACACACAAAACATTTACACATACATCTTCTCACTCACATAAGTGTGCGCGCGCGTTTCTCTATCGCGGTTTCGCTAACATTCGGCAAAATGGATGCATTACGTTTTGCTCGCTCCTCCATTCCCTCATTTTATTAAATATCTCCTTTTGTTCTCTCCTGCAATATGAAACGCATCATCAGCCGTATCTTTTGATTTGGCATTTGCGAAACGCTGCCCGATAAAATTTTTCGCACCGCCGTTATCTTTCTGTTTTCTTTTTTTCCCTTTATCTCTTCCTACCTTACGTCACACTGACGATAGTAATAAAATAATATAATTAATAATCAATAATCGCATAATATATATAAAATGGATGACAATAGTAATTACTGAACAAACATTATGTAGTTTATAGATACATATATATATAGTTGCGTATGCATACGTAATTATACGTTTCGCTCCTCCTATTTACCTCACTCTCCAGACCTCGCCCCTGCACTTCTCCTCAGCCCCTTGTCCTCTATTTTCTCCCCCTAGCTCTCGCGCATCACTGGCTATCATTACCTTAGTAAACAAATAGCGTTCTAGCATCGAATTTACAGTCATTTAACGCCACTTAATTATTTAGAATCAACGCATTACGTGTCGCTTCGTTTTTCATTTTTTTCTCCTTTTGATGTCCTCGCGACTCGTCTTTATAAATTGTTCATGCCTTAAGGACGAGTTCCCTCTGGTCACGTTTATCGGCATTTAACGATCGGTCAATACACAATCATGAATTCTTCATTTATCTAAGAGATAAGTTATCAGCAAAGTTATACAATTTCTCTACAAAAATTGAAGTTTGCGCACGCCTAAATTCTTTATCTTATTTCTTTACAATAAAATACATCGATACGGAATCTATACGCACGCACATCCACACGCATGCATTATGCTTGTACAAGGCAGTCGACGCACGTGATTCGCTACTACTCTCTTACACCTCTCGTATACCCTATACATAATCGTTATATATATATTTATATCTCTCTTTCTCTTTCTCACACACACACACACACACACACACACACACACACGCACACGCACGCACGCACGCACACGCACACATCCACATGCGTTCGCTCGCACGCTTTAAGCTTCTCTACGCTCGATAAAAATTCCACCTCGCCTCGACACACACGCTCGAGTCTGAGAGTCGGGGGCGGAGCCGCGCTCGCACCCGGCACGCATTGAATCCTCGCCGCAATTTTTACCAGCGCGGCCCCATGGACGCAAGAACGCCGACGGTGTCGTTCGTCCTCGCGTGCTTCAGTCTAACGAGACGCCTGCTTCCTCGCAACCATTGTCGCGCATCTTCCATGCCTCGTTCCGGTGGATGGACCGCGCGGACCTTCCTCGGTCTATCCTAACTTCGGTTCCGAATGTCGCTTAGTTAATACTTCTCGGATCTGCAATTCTCCGTTCCATTCCGAGCTACCGGTCCCACAAGGTCTGTTTAGATCTAGACACTAGAAAGAAAAGAGAAACCGAGTGTTACCCAGAATCACCAGCACACATCAAACGTGGAATCATTGATATTTTGGATGGCGCTAAACGAATCCAGTCCACCGAAACGAGGCAACCTTTCGCTCGATCCCGCTCGAGGACCCTCGTCTCATGAGATAGATCGTACCCCTTGAAACTTTACAGGTCTCAATTTACGAGATAAGATCGAGCTCCTGATCACTTATTCTTACACTAACCGAAGGCGTCTGTACATTATGCGGCGCGTGTTCCTTAGATATACACTATGTACACGAAGAAGGATATCCAGCAATCTGATTTTGTCTGCACGAGAATCATGGATCCGCAATGGACATATGTGGCGTCACGATACTCAGGGAGTGTGATAGGAGGAAATAGGTCCTCTTGTCGCGCGAATCTGACATAATTCGATACATCCGAAGGATTGCTTATTCACGATCGTCTCGTCGAGCCTACTACTATCTGTTCAGATTGATCAAAAACAACTCTGTCCGAGAATGGACAACTTATTTGTGCGTCGAATCAAGTTCAGTCTCTTATCTTTCTCTTCTAAATTCGATATACATATAGTATTTTCCACATTTGCGCCTGATTTGGAAAGTCATGGATCTTCGTGATCCATCAGTCTTCCTGATTCTTTCCAACCTTTTAATATCATCACTAGTCATGATTTACAGTTTGTTTGTATATAGAATTTTCCTAATTCAGTCTAGTTCGCATGGACATGAATAATAACCACATAGAATGTATCTTCCCCACCCTGTATCTCATTGCCCTAAAGTTCCAATTAGCGTTATCAAGTAAGTGGACAACACTCCACATGGAACATTCCTTTTTTACTGACTATCACATCAGAGTTTTAATAATTCAACCAATCTTCAGTCCCATCTAGTCTTTAGTCCCTAATATTTGAACCTTCAGAGGAACGACAGCACCCATCATCTTGGTCATCGCTTCGTGGTCCTAACATCTTAACTAGCTTTTCTGAGATCCCAACTTCAAGCGACATCGAGAGAACGGGCGGCACAGAATAAATAAAGAACATCCCGGCCTCTTTACCGGCTACACTTTGGTTCTAATCCGGCCACCGTCAGCCGTTCTTTACTGGTTATTCGTTGGTCCTAATCCAGCCGTATAACGTAGTATAGAAAATACACGCGGCATCCTGCTCAGTATCGGCTACACCGCTCGCTCGCTCGTGTCCATGATTCCTATGGTTGCCTGCCGCCACCGGCGACGGTACCGTGCGGGTGTCCCGCACCGGGCGCACCGCTCGCCGCCGCCGAATGTGTGTGGTGGGCCTGTGCGGCAGAGTTGCCCCCGGCGGTTCCGCCGGACAGAACGGGGGCGGGGGCCGCGGGTCACTTGGGCGGGAATGGCGAGATCACCGAGGCGGCTACCGCGGCGGCCTGCTGACTCGCCAGCACTGCGGCTGCAACACACACAGAGAGACAGCAGGCCATTAATGTTTCGTCACGATTACTTTGAAGCATCTACTAAACGCGCGACTTTATTTTTTCCAGCTGTTACTGTTGCTTTGCTGTTTGGAAGATGGCGACCCGCGACACCCGAAACCGTGATCTAATTCGAAGCGCATTCCAGGTTATTGAGGACCAAAAAGGGAGAGACCAAGATTCGTCACCAACTGAGAAAATTCTTCTCATTGCTTATACAACTGGTTTGTATTATGTAAAACAAATCAATAAGCGTGTCGCATTTGGTGCAAACCGCGAAAAGAGATCGAAGATGTGGAAAGAAAACAGGGAAACGTCAGTGATTGAACGACTATCTAATAGCGAGTCCAAGAATAATTGAGGAGCATTGATTACCGATCGTCTATGATATCATAATATGAATTCAATACGTTACGCTAATTAAAATAATCGTAAAATACAGAGACAATGTAAGAAATTTAATAAATAAATATTATGTGTGATTAGAGAGAGAAAGTATCAATTTCAGATGAACTTTCTCCTTGTACTAAAGCGAACTAAGAACTCACACTACATAATTATAATGTTATACGATCCAATTTTCACACTGTGTCTTTCCAATCTACTCAGTGTCATTATTAATATCCCTAGATCCTGACAATTGATTCTGAAATTTCTCATCTAATAAGGGGCGGTAAGACGCAGCAGAAAGAGAAAGTGTATCTGTTGTAAAAATTGGCAAGCTTCTTGAAACAGGATCTTCGAAACGATCGTTAACGAGTGCAATCCTCTAGGAAATGCATCGTGTCCTCGAGTTCAACCACGCTTGAGGAAAAACCCGTATATTCGAGATATCTAAACACCGAGCTAATTCCATTACTACTCGAAGGAAAATGACGGATATGTGTGTGTGTGAGGAGTGGTGGGAAAGCATACAAAGTGGCGTGTACCTAAGCGATCGTTTCTTCTATCTTATTCTTCTCCCTCGTTCTTATTTTTGCTTCAATAATCCCGCGTCTACAATGCATTCCCTAAGTCGCGTGATTTGCGGACTTCCCTCGTTCACGCGAAAGTCCTGGCAGTGTTGGCTTCGTAAGCGTACACTTGGTCGATTAAATTCGCGGATTGGCAATCGTTTTCTGAGTACGAGAACATTGTTAATATAAAGCAAGAATGAAAATGCAATGAAGATGTTTCAGAAGAATGTTTTACAATGTAGAACTGTATACAATAGAAAGATTAAAGTTAAATTTTTTAACTGGTAATTTATCCAAAGAGAGAGAGAGAGAGAGAGGGAAAGAGAGAGAATTCTATACAAAGAACTTTAGATCCCAATGCTGCCATTCGGCTAATTACTTAAGTTACTTTTTGGCATCTTTTTTGACAATCATTAAAAAGTCACTACCAGCCAAAATGGGTCACTATAATTATTTTTTTAACATTAAATTTGTCAAACAAATATTTTATTTGATAAAGAAATGTCACTTTTGATTATTATTTTAATACCTGAAAGATTACATTCTCACTTTTATCATCAGAAAGCAGTCACTATTTTATTTTTTTTTCCAACGACTAGATGGCAACGCTAAATCCAAATCCATTTATTCCATTTCGATTCTCTATTTCTTTCAATAAGCAGGAGTACGTATTTCGTTTTTCCAAAGAGATCGAACATATATTGCATTTCTGTTATTTTCTACGGACATGTCTTCGTACTTCGATTTTTAAAATATAAAAGAAAGGAAAAAGACTAGTAGAAAGAAAAATGAAGAAAAATATCGCTTTTCTAACGCACATATATGTAGTTAATGATAAATTCCTGTGATATCGTTAAATTCATTGAAAGTTATCAATTTTTTTCAAAGGTATTACTTTAAAACTTAAAAATAATTGCAGATAATGGATAGTTAACATATTATATTTTTACAAGTCGCAAACAACATTCTCGTACACAGAAATCGTACACCACTCGTAAACGCAAAAATCAGAATTATAAAATTCTGATATTATTTTGCTGCAAAAGAAGCTATTGTGGAAGACTACCGAGGTCTAACGAAGAATACATGGATGCGAATGCGAATACATATCGCTTTCACGAGAGAATAAAACATTACAAATTAAAAAGAGTCTAAATGCCAAAATTTTGAAAAAGCGGTAAATTAGAGAAAAAATAATATATTTTATTTTTATATCCAGTATCAATAAAGTTGATACTGTTTATTATATGTATTTAATATTTGCGATTGTATAAGAGATGAAACTATTCAATTCTATTAAGGTTGCGAATAAAGTTACTATTATCGCTGAATATATATATATATATATATAAATATGGGCTGTCTCTTTTATCATAAAAATTCTTTTAAACTATATTAATCTCTTTGGCATCTAGACTTTTTAATTAGTTCAATTAAAGACTGCATTTTCCACGCAAATGCCACAATCAATATTAACATCAATGATAGCATCGATAGCTATATCAAGCTCGATGAGATCATTATCGTCATCGTTACTATTACACGCGAGTACCCATCACCCACAATCGGATGATCTCGCTCATAAAATCCTGTTAACTTTTTTTCCGCCCCGGAAAGAAGCACGATAAATAATTATCACAGTCTGAACTATACGTCTAATCCCTACTTGCGCCCTACTTGCGGTACACAGCTTACATGACTAATCTACACACGGCCGCAATTATACCTCATTATTTCCAAAATATTCAATTCGTCGCTACGAGACTCGTTACATACGTATGTATATATGTATAGATATACAGAATGTATCAGGTGTCGTGCGCTTTCTCTCAACTACAGACATTAACCAAATACAATATCCCGACAGTATTAAACTGAAGACCGAAAATTTTTAATGAATGAAATGACAGATGTCATTCAAATAAAAAAAAAAACCGAATCTTCTCTTGCACTTAAATTAAGTTTATATCATGAGCTTTTTGAATTTAAGGTATTTAATGCTAAAACGGGAAAATGAAATGTTTCACTAATGTAAATTGATATTTTAAATCCGTAGTAGATGGAAGGTGCACGAGATCCGCGACCGATATATATATATGTATATATATATACGTTTAAAAAATGCAACGCTATAGTACGAGCGAACCACATCGCTACATTCTCCCTCGCGTCCGCAGAATGTACAATCGAAGATAAATTAATTACAATTGTCGTTTGAGTCCTCAACGGGGGCCCAAGAAGAGGTTCAATTAATATTCACACATTTTAATATTTTTGTCTTTGTACAAAAAAAGAAGCGCGTCTCTTATTGGTCTGGTAATAAAATAGTACCTCGACGGAGACTCTGCGTGCGGATCGACTCTCGAACGGAGAGGGATCCTATCACGCGAGTTCCTTGTTGCACATCAAGATCCACACGTATTTTTTCTTTCCTTTTTCTTTCTTCTCAATTTTTATGCACCAATATGGTGTACGGTTTAGACACTCAGGCTCTAAATAATACCTAGCCGAGTTTTACCCGTTTTTATCGGACAACATTCGTCCGGATTCGTCCCGAAACTAAAATTGGCCGTTCACCGTTTCTTACTCATGATTGAAGTCGTTTTTGTACTGTCCAATTTGACCTCGAACCGAAAACATATCAGTGTGCAAACGTATATATTTAAAATGCACTTACAATCGCATCGCATTGTACACTTAAAATGCTTTATAGAGGCCGGTTATTAATTTCGTTCACGGTGTCATTTCAAAGAATTTAAGATTTAATAAAAAGCCTACAAATACCGAGAGTTCATGTCTCGGCTATCTGCTGCGTTATCGCAAACGCATCACACCTTCAAGTCTAAGCGCACGATCCTGAGAGTTCACCTTCATTATTCGTAAAACGCGAATTCATCTATCGCAAACGCTAGGCACTCCTCAACACGCTTTCGACTCGCTTCGACGTCATTCATTCTTAAGAGAGTTCACCAGAGAACGCGGCACGCCAACGTAACGAACAGGTCCTAAATGGTCCTAACGCATGTATGCGTTCATTTTCACGCCATTACGCTCATGCTTCTCTCTCGTTCTTTCTGGTTCTCGCTTCACTGGGTCCCGCGGGTCGCCTTACTGTCAGGGTCTGACGAGAGGCTTACCTCCGTAGGGAGCGGGATACTGTCCCGTCAACAGGGGATACCCGAGGCCCACATGAGTGTGATGATGCGTGTGCACGTGTCGCTGTGGAGGCGGCGATCTGTTATCCTTGCCGAGACTACCACCGCTAGCATCCACCGCACCTTGTTGCTGCTGCTGACTACCCGGTTGACCTTGCTGTTTTCCAGACGGCTGCTGACCTTGGCCCGGCGGTGGACCCGGGCCTGCAACTGACGTAGGTGGACCGCTAGGGGGTCGGGCAGGAGTCGGACCCGCTGAAGATGGGCTGGCAGACGCTGCGGAAGTTTTGGGCGTCGGTGATTTAAGCGCGCGCTCCTGAAGCTCATGAATCTTGTGCGCCGAGTAATACTGATTAGCGTGGTGTTGGAGCAAGTCCAATGCTTTTCCGCCGGGTGGCCGACTAAGGTCCTCCGGCGCATGATACCTAGGCAGCTGGTGAAGATAGGGATTACTCGAATATGGACCGGGCACCAGCATGGGGCTGAGGCCGCGGTAGACTGGATGACCTGGATCGAATGGCAGCGCACCATAATGTTGTGGCTGCATATAACTGGGATGAATATAAGCGTACTGCGAGGTAGGCGGCGGCGGCGGTCCCTGAGTCTCCATCGTCGGCTTTACGCCCTCTTGCTTGCTCTTTGAATCTTCACTCTTTCCGAGATCCTGTGGTTTTTCCTGCTTCGGCTGATGCTTTGGACTAGGCGGTGGCACCTTTGCTTGTTGACTCTGTTTGCTTGATTCTTCTTTTCTCCTCTGTTCACTCGGATACAGATAATACCTCCTGTCGTCTTGAACAGGTCCCGGAGGAGGCGGCGGCGGTGCCGCTCGTTGACTCTGCGAACTGTGATAGACGTGGTACGGACTCATCTGACTCTTCATTTCGATACTCTCCTTGAGTATCTGATGATTTTCGTGCTGTTTGTCTTTTAGACTCGGTTGTGGCTGTGGCTCCTGCTTGATCTTAGCTTTTTGTTCATACGATTCCGGATCCTGCGATTGCTGACTACTCTGTTGCTGCTGTTGTGAAACCGGCTGCGGTGGCTGGTAGGCGTAGCCTGGCGGCATATAACCACCGTAACCGCCGTAATAGTGCGGCTGCTGTTGCGGCTGCGGTACAGGTTGGCTCAGCTCTTTCTTCTCTTTTTCCGATACGACGCTCTGCAAGCTCGCCATCGAAGGCATCTGCGGTATGTTGAGCGGTTTTATCTCCTGTTTGGGCGTAAGATCGCTCGGCTTCTGATCTACCACCGGTTTGCTGTCCGAAACGTTGGACACCAGATAAGGCGGCTGACCATAGTACTGATACATACTGAAATGCGCAGGCAGATGCGCTGGCACCGTGGCCTTGTTGTCTTTTTCCTGACTCTGTTTAGATTTGTCCACCGGTTCAGCCTCGAGCACTGGCGCTGCGTCATCAGATATATCCGAGTAGGCCGGGCTTTGTACATCATCGCGCGCCGAATCGACGATTGGTGCCTCAAGAGGCGATGGGTGCGGACTGCCACCAGGTGATTTTCGCGATTTTTTCTTGTATCCCTGCGGTTTGGGAGCGCGTGCATCTGCGCTCGTCTTGCTTTTGTCCTGCTCTGGCATCAACGCAGCAGTGGGTTTCACCTTGAACTGTGGCATCTTCGCCGCAGCAGCGTGCAGCGATACCGCAGTTGGATACTGTTGCAAGTGCGATTGCACGACCTGACCTGGATGACCTGGCGGTGGCGGTGCCGTCTGTAAACCCGCTGCCTGCTGCGACACTTGGCTTGCAAGATTCTGCAAACCCGCGTGCTGACTGGCTATGCTTTGTAGGCTGGCTTGTTGCTGTAATCCAGACGGCTGCACCACATGGGCTTGCGCAGGCTGACCCAATTGAGCTGACAAAGGATGCTGCACCGATTGCAATTGATGCGCTGGTGGCAGCTGTTGTTGAACCGATGACTGCAGTTGCTGCTGTTGCTGCTGCTGACTGCTGACGCCAGGCTGTAACTGCTGTTGTGGCGGTTGGCCAACTTGCTGCAATGACGGCTGTGGTTGTTGCAGAAGAGGATTCTGCGATTGATGCGATTGTTGCATCTGAGACGGTTGCGGTGGTTGCGGTATATTGAGGGGCTGGGGGATATTCGTACTTGGATGGGGCGAAGGCACAGGCCTGGGGGATTGACTGGGATGGGGACTGGGACTTTGGGGCGGATTCGACGACCCTAAAGACGATTGATTCTGTTGCTGCTGCTGTTGTTGTTGCTGTTGCTGCTGCACGGATTGCTGCTGCTGTCTCGATGGCGCCGTAGAAGTGGGCGCCGGAAGATCGTCCTGGCCGAACCTGAGTACGCCCGGTTTGACAATGCTCTTGTCCGCGAGCACAGGCGTAGGCGGTTCTATGCTGGGCGATGGGACTCGCGGGGGTGGTGGCGGCGTTTCCGGTGGCAGTCCCGCTGCTGGTGGACTCGCTGCTCTCACCGGCGTGCCTTCGGGTTTGTCCGCCGGCGACTTCACTGGCGTGGCAGGGCTTGGTGCTTCGATGTTGCTCTCATCATTTTCCGACATACTGGTGATACCTTCTTTGGTGTCATCATCGTCGGCGGAGCCGTGCGCGTGGCTCTGATGGTATTTCAGTCCATTAATGTGTTTGTACTTTTTACTACAGTTGGGCTCGGGACATTCGAGCAATACTGGACTAGCAGGTGGTGAACCGCTGGGTGGCGTCGGTGGCGGCGCCCGTCGCTTGTTCTTTTCCTGCTCCTCCTCGGGTCCACGCGACTTCCGCTTCGCCGCCGGATCCGGTCGTGGCGGCACAAACGCCGCTGGGCTTGGACTAGCCGCTGGTGAACCTTGTGCGCCCCGACGACCTTTGCCTCCGTTGCGTAGCTTACTGTGCACGGAACTCCTTGTCTCCGTGAAGTTGCTCAAGTCGTTGCCGGGCGTGGAGTTGGCCGCGGCGCGGCCGCGTTTACCGCGACCCTTAGGCGTGCGGGCATCTAAATCACTAGTTGGCGAGTCACAGAAACGTGGTGGCGCCCAGTCATGACGCGTACAGTCCAGCAACGTCCCGACGTACGTCTTGCCTCGCCACGTAACATTTACTACTAATACACCTATAACAAAGAAAAAATATCTTGATTATAAATAATAAAAGCGATTCTTCAAGTAATTCTTAATTGTTTTTTTATCCATAATTTTGGTTTGCCAAGATGTTTACTGAAATTTCGTAAAAAAATTCCCTAAGAATTCCCGGATTTCCTAAATATTTATGTTTTTATAATTGATTTAGAGGAATAGTCCTATCTCAACAAAGAAAACTTTCAAAGGTTGCATGAACGTTCTAGTGAATGCGGTCATTTATCAGTAATTTCTGATTAAACAAAAACTTATGTATGTCACGACTTAACGTAACGTTTCGGTTAGCAAAACGATTCGGTTTCGAGCAACAGAAATAAATGAAGAAGAAAGAAAGCAACAAAAATCTCGTGTGTTGGACAAAGAAATATGACTGTGTATATCATTTTGCTGACGGAACAACGCGTAAAGTTACAGCGAAGGAAAAACCGGTCCTAAAATACGGCGGTTTTAACCCCCGGGAGCCTCTCCAGCAGTTTCATCGCGTAATAAGTTTCGTGGCAACCTGCGACGAGCTAACTCGCGTCTGTTTCCTTCCTTCCCTCCTCTTCGTTCTTGCGCGATCAGCGCTGCTAATTGAAAATATCTCGCCTGTACACGTGTAAGAAAACGCGACGTTTCGCAGGTGATCTCGACGATGATGCTGCAGGTGTTCTCGACCGCAGAACTCTCGTGTTCCATACAAAGTGCGCAGCTAAATTACTTTCGCGTTCGCGTAATAGGGAGAGTCAGCGTAAATCGAATCGGCACCGCGGGGAGCCGCACCAGATTCAAATGTCAAAGTTTCAGGGAATGAACGATGTGATCTTCAAGTGAGCGAAAGGGATAGTTTTATATTAACGTTGTCCTTTGGTTTCATTTGACGCTCGCCTTTAGAATTTCACTCTTGTTGTTTATCAAATGTTAGACAAGAGCAAATAATGCTCGCGAGAATTGTTGTGAATGCCAAGTGGAATGCATCCTCGGAGCGTCACTTCGCATCGTGAAAGTATTAATTATAAAGCTAAAAAAAGAAAAAAAGAAGGATCGGTCTTTTAAAACGTGAGACCATTAAGAGAATGCTGAAATTATCTATAATATCGACGAAACGTGCATTTCGTACTTTACCATTTTCTTTATTTTTTTCTTATACAGAATAAAAAATCCTTCTCTAAAATAAAAAAAATGCAAACAGCTGCGAGAAACTACAAATCTGTATAAAAAACAAAAAAATAAATCATATTATAGTTTCTTGTTACCAAGAGAGAGTTATTTCTTTGCACGATACAAATGATTCCAAATATTATTTAAACAAGAAATAGTTTTCCACATTTAAATAATGTATAAGAATATGAGCTCTTTAAATTATAATTTTGAAGTTTACGAGAGAAAATAAATTGCAAAGTAGAATTTGAGTGTAGATAACCTTGCATTTATAAGATACAGCAGAGCAAGAAATGTACGTAACGTTTTATTTAATGTTTTTCTTAATGCACGTAATATTGTTTTATCGATATCGATCAAATTTGACCGCTCCAACAACATCTTAACGTATAGTGTTTCGCCATAAAAGTATTAATTGTAAAGTTAAAAAAAGAAACCTAAGAGAGATCGCTCTTTTCAAACCGTTAAATTTGAGAGAAAAGATATTTTAAATGCGTAGTACCAGCCGGAGATCAAGAGTTCATAGAAAAAAAATTCTTTATTTTCATCGTTTGGATTAACTCTTTCTTTAGAAGGTGATTCTCTCTCGATGGGGTATCGTTTAAAAATAGATACCTCCGGAATGAAAACGTCCATGGAAGATCGCCGAAACGAGTCTCGTCGTTTGCATCTGTGGGTTGGTTCCTTCTTCGCGGACTCAGATCGTGAATCGAGAACCGAAAATAAAGGAACGAGTGGCGCGTCTCGTCCGGGGGAAAAATAGAGGCGTGCATAAAGAGAACAATAAAAACAGCGGAAGTTCCAAGCCGACTGAAGTTTCTAAAAGCCACATGACACCGTGTTTCTCCTCCATCTGTCAGACACACGTCTCGCTCTTTTTCTCTCCTGTTTCGAGGGTGAGACGATATGTCTCGTTGCTCCTTTCTTCACCCCGCGGCATGTCCCTCATTTCGCTCTGTTCCTCTTTTTCCTTCCTTCTCGTCACGCGGCACAAACCTCGGGGCATTTTGGTTGATTGAGTCGTCCCCTCGCGCATCGACGTCATTCCCATTTGCTGCGGAAGATAAACGTATGGACAAGCACCAGGGGATGCTGATAAATCCGCACATCTCATCCCCGTTATGCGCCTTTTCATCCCATCCACTTCTAAGCCTCGTTTCCCCTCAAACTAACGTTACTTCCTTTTATTTTTCTTCTTTCATGTGTACTTCTATGCGAACCCCGATAATGGTCGAGTGAGGGATAAATGACCAAATTACCCTCTAATAATTTGAAGAGACATTCAATCTCACATCGGTATATATATATATAATATATAGTGTGTATATATATATATA
>NW_017280008.1:47088-110147 GCF_001594065.2 Cyphomyrmex costatus
TATATATATATATATAATATATGTATGTGAAAATTAAGCTCGTATTATTATGCAACACGATATACTAATGTAAATCAATGGTATTGCGAGAATTTTTCCTCCATTTCTCGCGATAATGTTTATGCCTCTGAACAGCATAAGTTAATTATTTAAAAATTGTGTTTATGCTTTCAAGCAATCATGACTGTATAATGTAATTATAAACACGTCAATGGAAAGAGATCTTGTTTGCTATTGGAAATTTTCGTGTTGTTTTAAAGTTGAAACTGACGAAATAGCCCCGCTCTACCTTATAGTAGAAAAAACAGTTTATTATAAATAAATAAAAAAATATGTTTCAAACACACGGAGTCTTTTTCATTAAAAAAAAATATTAAAATTTTTTTTGTGTCAAGAAAGTTTAAAGTCAGTAGTAAAATTTTGGACGGTTAAAGTTGTTTACAAAGAAAAAGATTCCTTTTATTAAAATCTTAAAACCAATGTTTTTAGAAAGATAGAATTTAAATTTAAAATTCTAAAAAATGTTCATGTTCGATAAACTTTGATTCCTAATTTTTAAGGATAAAAAAACAACTCCCTGAAAATTCCAGGTTTTTCCAGGTACTAAATAGCTTTACTATATCTATACTTATGTGTGTGTGCGCGCACTCATTCTTTTGTCTAATTACTTTGTTAAGAAAAAGCAAAATAGGAAAAATGATAGAGACATGAATAAAAATCAAAATCATGTGATGTCTTTCCGTGTTTCGCAATATTTTGTTTTACATCTTACATCTCATGATACTGTCTCACATAATAATAGCTATTAAACGAGTTCATCTTCAAGTTTCACATTTGGCCTGTCGCGGTCGACTGTTCCTAGAGTTAATAGAATTTTCAGCGACACAGCAAACGAATAATCGCACGGTTCGTCACGAAGAGATTGTGGTCGCGACAGCTGCTCGTGAAGTCACATCCAAGCATTATTACAATATTTATCCGTTGCTCGTTTGCTGCAAAGAGACACAGGCGTTGCCGTCGTCGACTTGGGTTTCCTCTTCCTAAAAGTCGGCGGACGATAAAGGAGCTCTTTTCCGAAACGGGAGATTTGCGGTCGAAGGAAACATGGAGGAGGGAGGGACTGCACGAGACGAGGAAGAAAAGCCTTCGTAGCCGCACCATAAAACAACGAGGTAATCTATTCTCAAGCGATATCGTCGCAACTGCGATATTTCGATGTTGAGGAAAGCTCTCTTGAATTCATGTCATCATAACAGCTGTCACGTGAAATCACGTCCGGTGTTAGCCGTCCTCTGAATGACGACAATCGCGGTCGTTGCTAAAACGAGAGATTGGCTTTCGGTACGGCACGGATTACTCCTCCTACTGAAAACTCGTCACGAAAGTCTCTTGCGGTACTCGAGCGAGGCAGGTGTCTCGTTCATCAATGTACCGAGGGAAGCATTAAACTTTGAGAGAGAGCGTGCACATTTCACGTCAAACCCGATTTTGACGGATTAGCATTTTAGTGAAGAAAAATCGTCGACAAGCACTGTTTGACAAATGCAAATAGATAAAAGAAACGTCAGAGTACTTTTTCTACATATTGTTTACAGCATCTGCTCGCCGCTTAATCGCCAGATTACAAACACGATCGTTTTTTTAGTGTGGTAATCGTTTTATCAGATGAATATTTTAACTCAAAATTTAACTAAAAATAAAATTTAAGTAAAACAAAATTTAATTCAATACTGGATATTTTCAAGTAATACGGAATATTTATAAATTTTATTTTAAATATTTTAAAAATAATACTATAGAAATCTCTCTCTCTCTATCTCTCTCTATATATAATACACACACACACACACACACACACACACACACACACACACACACACACACACACACATATATACATATATGTATGTATGCATGCATGTCTAATTAATTGTAAATGCGTGCGTGTGTGAATGTGTAATGTATGGAAGGGATTGGAAGGGATTAATAGTTGCGATGCGGTCAGATGATACACTGACGATATCGCGCGCTCGATAAAGTTCGCAAAGCAGAACGAAGCGGAACGAAGCGATGCAGCTGCCAGGCGAAACATGAAATCACGGGGCAGCGTTATTTGTCCTCGCCGAATGGTGGTTGCCTGTGGCGCCCGGAGACAACATCAACTGAGATCAGTCTGGAAATAAGTGGATTTTCTTTCGGCTTCAGAGAGCTCGCAGTCGCGACGGCGGAGGTCTTTCAGAAACGAGATGTATTCAAGATCTTTAGATGGAAGAAGTGGAAAAAGATACGCATCACAGAATCGCGTCTTTTCTTCCCGATGTCTTCCGACATTCGACTTACTGTATAAAATTCTTTAACAATGTATGTCGATATCAGTTGTGCCGTATGATCCAATAAACATGAAGTAATATCGAATTGCTGCATAAATGACGACTATTTTATTGTTATGAGATCAAAGGTAGATTTTCAAATAGAATACTTATTTGAATTAATATAGTATAGTTTTTATTATATAAGTGTATTCTTTTCTATGACTGCATTTTATCTTTTTATGAGATTAAATATGTCGGACTTGTAAATGACTTTTGTTTTCAAATAAAAAAGTTCTCGAGGTATTTGATTAGATTACTGGCCTACATTTCGTTACTTACTCGTCAAAAAAGAAAATGTTTCCTGAACGGAACAGTCACAGGAGATGAGAAATGGGTCTCTTATGACAATGTAACACAAAAAGGCTCATGACAGTATCTAAATGAAGAATTACTACTGACACCAAAAACAGAACTACAAAAACATCATATTATGTTAAATTTATCTTTAAAGATGTAATCTATTATAAATTTTTTAAACTGAACAAGACAATTGTCGCTAATCATTATTGCTCATAATTAGAGAAATTAAAAGAGGTACTGTCAGAAAAATATCTGATCAATAGGAAGGTAATAATTCCATCACAATGATGTCAGATTCCATGTAGCAATCTACTTAATAATTAAAGTTTAATTGGGAAATTCTTAACCATCTTTCACATTCTTCGGGCATAATTCCTGACTATCATCTATTTCATTCGTTATAGAATCATCTTAATGGAAAAAAATTGAGTAATATAGATGTCATTTCTCCGTGACATTTTTATTTCAAATCGGGATATTTTACAAGTCGAACGTACTTAACTATAAAAAGATAGAATATGTAGAAAATAATTGAAAATACTCATTGATTCAAATAAATATTATATCCAAAAATTTAACTTTTATTGCGTAACAATAGAAACAGCTATTATTTATGCAACTCAATACACAGAGAGAGAGAGAGAGAGAGAGAGAGAGAGAGAGAGAGAGAGAGAGAGAGAGAGAGAAAGAGAGAAGCACACATAATATCTTGATTTTATAATCTGTCATCTTTTCTTAAATGCAAATTTACTTAATATATTAAAGAATTTTGATAAATTAAACTTCGAATAAATAAAACTGTAAATAGAAAATATCAAGAAAAGGTTAAAGTTCACAAATGTATTTTTATGATAATATTTATCACCCAATTTTTAATATTTTTTTACACAAGCAAATATATACTCCAAATTCATAAAGAGCCTGCAACTGAGAAAGAGCGATATCTAGTAGATGAGATAGGAAGAGCAGATTTGTAAAAGGAGGAGAAGACCTAAGAAGGAACAAGAGCAGGATTCCGTCGAGGTGAAGCGAGAGATGTTCCAAAGATCGATAACAAGCTGTATAACTCTAGCTTACTTCCCTCCATAGGAGAGACTTCTCTCTTTCTCTCTCTCCTCACTTCTCACTTCTCTCATCCTTCCCATCCCGTCTCCTGCTCCATGCCCGCCCCGTCGCGTCTCTGACAAGCATCCTTTCATCAACGTCTCTGTGATCCAACTAAACTACCCTGACATCGACAAAACCAGGTCCGATGGGAGATAGACGCCTTTACGATATACACCTCGCTCACGGTGGTACCTATAATTGTATTAGTGGCTCGTTCATGTAGTCTTCTCACAATCTCGCGTAATGCTTTTCTGTTGGACAAGATGTCCAGAATGTGCATGAGATATTACACGAATCAAATCTTTAATGCATATAAATACTTGAATAACTGTTTTATCCTACTATATTTAACGTCCAAATACAGAAGTAAAATAATTAGTTTCAAAATTAAATTGTGAAGATTATATTTTCGTATTAAATAGTTCAATAAGAAATAAAGCGATTTTCAATTTTTATTCTTTTTTTAATTTCTTCATCAAAATGCTTAAACAAATTTAGAATAAAAGATTAATATTAAAATGTATATAAATTAGAATAAAAATAAAATATTAAATCGATATATTAAAAAATATTAAATATAGTATATAAAATTAAAATTAGATAAAATAAAAATTGGATGAAACGATCTTTTCTCGATTTAAGAGAAGAGATTATGTACACAGTGCGGACGCTACACGCAACGAAAATGTGCATTATCACGATACGAGTTATTGGCGGTTTAGTACTTCTGTCGGCCGATCGCCAGTCATTAGTTACACGCGCACGCACGCATAATTACACATTTGCGCATATGACATTTATTGCTGGAGATTAACCTGTTAGCTTCGCGGAATTATTAATGCGCCGCGTTTATAAAGCGGGAGATGCAAATCGAGGCCGATCGAGGAGGGCGAGCGACGCGGTACGGCGCGGCGCCGCGCGAGTCGTTGTCGCGCACGCGTGCAATCTGCAAATATAACTCGTTTGACTTTGTTTGCTTATCCACGCGTGTCGAATGCCTTACATAATTACCGAGGACGCGTGGCTCGCGTACACGCGAAAGAAATCGCCCGTCTTCTTAATCGCTCGCTTCCCAGGAAAATTTCTCAAGAGGGGATCTTAATGTGCCTATTATGAGCGGATCGACGACGTGTCGTCTCGTTAGCGCGATAAAACACGAGATATGGATCTCACTACAAAGAAGGGTTGCGAATTGACAAATTTAATTTGCATTTGACATACCATGGAAATACATGGCTGTCGCGAAATTATTGAATGCCACTGAAGTCGCTTTAATCAATATGAAATCGATTTTTCCTCAACGAAAATATCAGGGGGAATACTTATTCCTCTTTAATTAAAGACTGATGATAAAAGCTTCTGGTGAATTAAGCTTTAAGAGCAAAGGTGAACAATGAAATCTTGTTTTTCCCGTTTAATTATACAAATGTACGTTTCTATAAAGTAAAAGTGTAAATATTTTTCTCAAAGATTCCGAGATTTCCAGTAGCGCGCCATTCATATATTATTAAGATTTTCCCGTCACGCGACTATTACATTTATAAACATGATCACGGATTGGAGGTGAGAAGTCTCGAAGGAACGGAAGTGGAAGGCAGAGCGGATAAATTTGCTATAAAGTAAAGCGGCGCGAAGAGGCAGCAGCCACGAAACCAGAACAGACGTGCTCGAGATTCTGCCGATGTTTTATTTCTCTCGCCGATATAACACGCTGATAGAGGTCTCTCTCTCTCTCTCTCTCTCTCTCTCTCTCTCTCTCTCTCTCTCTCTCTCTCTCTCTCTCTCCCCTCTTTCATCTTTTTCTTGTGTCTCGCCGGGAGTCAAAGATGGAACCGGCCAAAGAGTAAAGAGAAGAGAAATAACAAGGAGATGAAAAGAGGTAGAAGAAGACGAAGCGAGCTGAACGAGAGATAGAGAGAGAAAAAGGGGTGAAGGGCGATTGAAGAGTTATGGGGATGCGAGAGGAGAGGAGTGGAGGGCGGAAAAGGACGAGAGGTGAAAGGATGTAGCAGCAGGATATCAGCAGCGAACGACGAAAGTAATAAAACTTGGATGGATGGCAGGCTCGGACAGATTGGTCGACCATTCAATTGGGAATTCGACGAATTTATGGACTTCCTAATCTGCCATTATGAACGGCCATTTAGAAATTCCCTTTCGCGTCTAGCTTCACCGCATCGTTTGTTCTTTCGATGGCGAATAAAGCAACAAAAAAAAAGCAATCTCACAGATGTTTCTGAGATTGTAATGATGCGTCAGCTCTCTCTCTCAAATGAAATATCACTCCAGAAAATATAACTTGATGTTGTTTAATGCGTTGCATGCTCTACAAACATTTCTTCTCGTTTATCTTTCGGTATAATCACCGTTAGAATTAATTTCTAATTAAAAATACCGGAAAAAAACTTTACCGGATTCGTGTATTATTCATCTATTTGTTTCCTCTTGCGTTTTTTAAATTAAAAACAACAAAAATAGCTTGTTAAAAATAACTGTTAAAAGCGTACACATAAATGCACGCTTCTTCTGATACTGTTATATATATATATATATATATATAAATATATATATATATATATATATACATATATATAAAAGGTATGTCAGTTTTTATCTACTTTGAGCTTAAGGCACTTACGTTTCAAGGCAGTCGTTTATTAAGTAGATTAAACTTTACATTAGAATTCTACGAATTACCGTCACGGCGGAGAGAGCACATTTTTCCCTTTAGAAAACTTTGAAAGTCCATTTCTCAGTTTTGACGTGGAAGCGTTTGGCTCCTTTCACATAATGGCCCTTCATTTATCCTTACTTCGCGAGGGGATCCAACGGTGAAAAACAGCTACTCGATTCGACCGCCTTCGAGGGAACGATCATAAAATGGACCTTTGGTATCGTAGAGGAAAGAAGAGGGCGCAAGCATAAAGAACATACGAGAGAAGGATGGGAAGAAAAAGATGGAAAGGAAGAAAGAGAAAGAAAGAAGGAGAGAGAGAGAGAGAGAGAGAGAGAGAGAGAGAGAGAGAGAGACGAGGAAAAGACAAAGAGTGGAAGAGGGAAGAGCAGTCGGAGAGTCACGATGTAGTTTAACCCGACGACAACCACGACCGCAGCATATAATACCTGTCTGACAAGCTACCTTACCCGTGTTGCATCGGCCGGGCATGTATGTACATATATATATAGGCGCGTGTGTACGTACTGGCCGATTATGTGTGCGGGACACGCGCTTTTGTGTGCACGCGGAGCTTACCGCACGGCATGCACAGGCGTATGCGGTTGCGTGTGCCCGCGTTGCACGCTCGAGTGTGTGGTTCGAGAATTCGAGGATTCGGGTAAAACTAATTGTAGGCCTGTCGGAAACGGTTGGCAGGATCTTGCGTTATCGCATGCGAACAGACCTTCATCGATTTCATTCCATGGACATATAATTATATTCTTATAATTTTGCGGATACATCTTGTGCGTCACATTTCATACATTATTTTATGTAGCTTTTTGATGTTACAAAAAGGAGCTTTGTACGACGAAGACAATTGAATTTCACATGTTATTTCGCTAAAGAATGAGCGATAATTCTGGAGTATCCTACACGTTTGAATATCTCGATACTATAAAATTTATTTGTATTCATGAGCATGTATTATGCGCAGCCGTCACGTTTTGTCACGAATGTAAAAGAAGGTATGACGAGAACGAGCGAAGTGTTCGCGTGTATTCGTGTGGCGTGCGGCTTTCTTTATAATTTCCGCAGATCGCTTTAATCGTATTACGAAGAAATCGTTGGAGCATACGACGAATAGAACTCAGGAGGCTTTCCCAGGAGGAACGATCTATTAGCGAAATTGGTATTAATTACACTAGCTCGCGGTAAAATTAATTATTCTGTTGAAGAGCGTCTCCCGGCACTTTTGTTTTAATTTCATTCTACGTACATCAGTTTTTTTTTATCTCGCGTGCGAGTCAAGTCGCGGCGCATTATTATATCGTATTGTTATATCGCGACTCATTATTATACAGTGAATGATAAGAAAGAAAAAGCATTAATAAACTTTCAGGCTAGTGTAGTGGCCGTAGAAAAAAAGTTTCGATCGAAATACGTTACCAGGCGAAATATCTTTGGCATGTATATATGTATATATATATATATTATCAATTTTAATAAATTTTTAACAGGAAAGATAAAATAAGCTTTAACATAAAAGATAAAATAAGCTTCTCGTTAACAGCGTTATGTATTTTTAATAAATTATAGGAGATTTAAATTAGTTGATGTTTTTTGATCAAAATGACACGGTAAATTTTTAAATGTAATCATCAATCAAATCAAATTTCAATATTTATATAAATTTACAGAATTCAGTAAAGGTTACTGAAGTAAATTCAAAACGCGTTATTAATTTTCCTAGAATGACATTTCCTTTCTAATATATTAACACTAACTATAGTAGTAAAGTCGCCTAATTTATTAAAAACGTTCCATACTTTTTCATTAAAGCATGAAATAACGAAGAAATATGTCCATTAGGGCTTTTCACATACATACACACACGCATCGGAATATTCTTGAATATTTAAATATTTTCTCTATCAACACTCTATGTTATTACATTATTCCACACGTCGCACGCAACCAGCCAGTGCGTTTCGCAGCTGGCGAGTTAGCGAGTCAGCTTAGCGACGCGTATGAATTGTAAAACAATGGTGAATGTTACGGAACGAATGTTAACAAGCATGAAAGCTTAAAGCCGGATAAATTAATCTGCATTACTTCGTACAAACGTGATCGTTATCGAGTTACCGCTACTTTAACTGTCGAAATGGTCTTAATAAGCTTGCGGGTGATCCAATTACGTAGTTTATCCGCGTTTGTTCTAATCACACTCATTACTCGTGAAAATACACCGGTGCGGCATGATAGTGCAATATTTTGGTGTAACGTTGCGCTAAATTATCTGGACAAGCGAAAATCATGAATTCTTTCGCGCGCGATCACGTTTTGTAATAAAAATTCTTTTTAAATATAAAATAAAATAAAAAATATTTAGAATATTTCTCAAAAATAATATTTCACAAATAAATAAATTGTAATTATACAAATAAAATACAAAGTGTGGCAATTTTGTATGCATTACAATTACACGATCGCGGTTGATTAATCTCGGCAAACGAAATAATGATGTCGGGATTGCAACACGCTTTTATTTACCCGACTTTTCCGGCTGGCAGAATATCGGGCGAATATTTATAACCCCGAATCGTTCGAGCAGCAACAAGATCGATCGAGTGCTATTCCTATTACATCGGTGCTCTCCGAATGTTTACCCGGGGCAAACGATTGATTGATCATCGGAGCTAGTTATTTTCAATCGACACGGGACGATATGACTTTTATTCCATCGATAACCACAACGTGATTATTATTTATTCGCGCGATTCTATGAAAATGGCTGTAACAACTAAATCATATGTCGATTCCGTCAATCATTATTTGTTAACTCCGGCTAATGGAATTAATGAAATCCGAAGATCAGAATCTCAATCATAATTCGTAAAAGTAAATCGAGTTTCGATGAAAGCCTGCTCGAAGTTAATCCACGAACAAGAAGTTTTATTTTATTTTGGCTCTCGACTGCTACCAACTTCGAAAACTGTTCTGCTAGTAATTAGCTTTCCATTTAATCTTCACGATAATGTCAACTCATCTCATATTTACCAAGGAATACATTATTCATGTCTCCATTATTAAGCTCTTTATTCAACCATTTGTCTGTAACGTTTATCATATGAACGCATGCAAGTCAATGTTTCGAAATATACAAAAATAATAAAGACACCAGAAAATATTCCGAGCAATGTTTGACACTTGATATGTTACAAATATCTCTCTATTTGACAGGTTTTCCAAGACTTCAATCATAAGTCAAATTGATCGCAGGAGCAGTAATCATGCTATATCTATTGCTCTTTACTTTCTTTTTTAATAATAATATTTGTATTATTAACCATTCTAAGACATAAATAATTTTATAGTAAAAAAGTAAGTTAATATTCCATTTCTATTAATGGGCGTGTATTCTTGCTGGAAAATGCCCATTAATAGAAATAACATAATAAATCATCCTTGTTTAACGTTGGCAAACAATAAGAATATAATAAAGTATAATATAATGAGATTCATTGTATTACACTGTATCCTTGCTGGAAAACTTCCAATATATAGAGACACTTTAATCTCAATTCAATTGTTAGACAAATATATATACACACTTGTACAGTAGGTTGCCAAAATATTAAGGACAATGCGATTTTTCTGTTATTTTTGTTTGCAAGTACTTTTTGGTGAAAATATGGTTTATTAATAAATATGGAAATTTATTTTTATGTTGTTTTACTACATTTATAATGAAAAAGTATCATATTCAAATAGAAAATATTTTTTCATACAAACAATGTGTACAAATTAATTAATTAAACAAATACTAAATTCTTTTTAAGACCGTACAATTGATAAACAATAAACAAATAAGAAGAAGAAAGCCAATAACGGTCAAAGCTAGATCACAAATGCTTATTAAAATGATGTGTGAATTTTATATACTGCTTATGTAGTTACCCAAATCACGTGTCGAAATTTTTTCAGACTTACAACGCAACACTAAACAACTACCGCAGTAATATCACTTTTAGTTAAATTGTGTATCACTTTTAGTTAATTAATTAATATTTTATCACACCGCCCTTCGCCGCAATAAAGGCTCTTTGATGCGATATGGTATGCTATCAATGCATGATTTTAAATTTTCTCTTAATTCAGAAGAGTGCAATACTTGTACCAGTTTCTCAAAAAGTTGGTGCTTAGTTGTTATGACAAATGATGATCGACAGTCAATATTTTGAAAACTGAATGTCATTGTCAGTATTGTCAGCCTTTAGAACTTACAAATAACCAGAATGGGCATTAAAAACAAAAATACTTCACGGAATTTCATTAAGAAGTACTTGCAAACTTAAAATGAATAGAAAAATCGTACTGTCTCTAATATTTTGGCAATCTACTGTAAATATTGTAAAAAATAAAATGTAAATTTTAACTTAAATACGTATAGTGGATTTTCAGAGATATGCAAAATATTAAAATTAACACAAAAATGTTAATTTTAACATTTTTGCATAGGTATCTTAGAAAGTCCACTATATGTATTTAAGTTAAAACTAACATTTTATTTTTGACAGTGTTTAATATGCACACACATACACACGCAAACTCTTTTTAATTCTTAACATTTACGTAATTTTGAAAATTCAAAGTAGTCATATGTACAGGATATCTGTACATTCAATTACAATTCATCAAATATTATATTACTAAATACGGGAAATAACAGTTAATGCAAAAATTTTATATGACCAGGAAATGTAACGAGGCAAGTAATTTCTGCTAATGAACGTTGCAAAATTATTATCTTGTTCAGTTGAACGTATAATGAAATAAATGCTTTATATTCATTGCAAGAAAGTGGCGTCTCCGTATAATCCTTTCTCGCGCAATTATTGCTCGTTATTATAGCGTAAGGAAAATCGCGACGCGAGTGGGGGATCTTGTTTCCTGTGCTGCTTCTCATTTATACGCATCGCTAACGGTGAACATCATTTTGTATAACAACTCTAACGATGCTCAATATTATTTAATATTCCGGGAAAACAAGTGGGCGGTGGACGTGCTGATTTTACGTTGAACGATAGAAGATGCGATCGTATATAACTCCCTTACAACGGTGATTTCCATAATAATAACGCAGACTCTGTATGTGGTGCCATTAGTGTTATTACTGTTATTCAGCGAATTGCAGAAATTCAATAAATCAATAAGCAGTGTGTATAACTTTATCCGAAGAGCCTGGAGCAATAACAGGGTAAATTTGATGGGAGCAAATTTGGCAAGCGAATACTGGGAATGTGCATGAATCATTAATGGTTCAAATGCAAATTCTTCGTATTTTACCAACGTCCGTTAACGCTAACAGTTAAATCCTTCGCAATCCTAACTTAACAAATCAATTTAAAATGGATAGATTGTTAATTTAACATTCGAACAGTTTGAAAAAAGCGGTCACGCGTATATTCTTCCAATTACTATACATATATTATATTACTAGAAGAAAAATTAGGTAAATTGCATAATTATATGAATCGCAATTTGTGTAAAAATACATTTCTTTGATGAGAAAAAAAAAAAATTTTCGTCGAACAAAATAACAAGATCAGTCGGTTTATAATTTATTCAAGAATATCATTAAATAATTGTAGCTGGATGGAAATAGAAATATCATCCCTGTTATACTCTTTTTAGATATCAAACAGAATTGATTGTAATTAAATTTTCTGCATTCGACTGACTCTTGCATGAAAAACACATGATTCGTAATTGCATGTAAATTATCATTTAAAATTAATATTATTTCATTTATCTCTAATTGCGGATCCATTAACTGCGATATGACAATTACATTAAAAGAAGACCAACAATATGTAGAAATGAATATAAAACCAATAGGTAGAAATTTATATATATATATATAGAGAGAGAGAGAGAGAGAGAGAGAGAGAGAGAGAGAATCAATTTATGTAAAAATACGTTTTTCCGATAAAAAGAGAGGATGTCGTTTTATCGATTAATTATAATTGTCAATTAAGAGAGTATTAAAAATCAATGCTTCGTTCGTTAAATCAGTGCTATCATTCTAGGATTAATTTCGCTGCCTAATCCTCTGTAACTAAGAGGGAGCTAAGGAGGTAACAAGAAGGTCGGAGGTCCAAGGTGACGGAGTCCGCCAAGGCAAATGGGCGAATTAAGCTGTAACGAGGTTCTTACCTCCTTCGGTCTCGTGCCAAACGATGCCCTCGAGGGTGACGGAGGTACCGGGCTCGCAGGGCCCCAAACACTCCGGTTCCGTAATGGTCCCCACGCTGGTCCCAACGCACACGTCGGACATGTCCTGCAACACAAAGTTCGACGAACGGTGAGCCGCGACGTAGTCATGTGTCACATGTATGACAGGATCAATAAGTATGGCATTCGTCAAACAAATGTTTCACCCGCGTGAAACAAAGCCGCGTGAAATAATTTAAAATATGAAAATATTGTACCACATGGTGGAAAGAACCCACCATGATATGCACGCACGTAATGATTTTGCTAAAATATAAAAATGTACAATAACTAGATATAGATTTGAAAATAATTTTGTTACAGCATCAAATTAATTATTATAATTATTAGAACGCCTCCCAAGCTGGTTGCTAGAATGTCAAAATCTTTTATAATACATTACTGTCGCGTTCTGGACAACATACGCGAGCGCGACCGCTTCACTTCCCTTTCGAGAATCCCTTTCTGTCAATGTCTTTATCTTATGCGCACATCCTTTCTTTGGGATTCCGTGTTCATCACTCAAAGTCCTTTCGAGAATCAAGAGAATAAAGGGCATGAGAAAAAAAAAACAGAGAAAGAGAGTTCCTTCTTAATTAAATTTATTTAGATCTATCTAGACATTTTCTATTTTTTCTATTTTTATTATTCTTAGGAGTGGCCGGGCCTTGCGGGGACCGTCGCAAACCTTCGCCGAGCGCGTGAGTATTCGCACGGGTGCGACGCACAAAGGCGGAGGCGGAAGGGTGCGCGACGTCCCGCCGCGCCGTCCACGAGAGGCTCGTTGTGAGCTGGTTGGGTGGCGTCTGCGTCGACGGTTCGGGGGTCGGTTCCCCGAATATCGAAGGGTCAAAGTCCCCGGACGATTTTAATTGTTTTAGCAGGCGTCTCGCCTGGAGATTACAGCCTCCTTGCTGAGAGCTGCGCGGCTCGCCCTGCGGGGGACTCGTGGAAATGCATATTTTTAATTTGGAAAAGAAAGAAAAGGAAAAGAGAGAGAAAAAATGTCTCAGAACTGAGTGCGAGAATGTAAGGGTGGGACAAGGGGTTCAACGGCACCAGCTCAATATAAACGCTGAGTCCTGGGGGAGATGGAAGATGGGCTCGATGGCATCAGCTTGATGTGGGCGCTGAGTCCTTGGATACTGAGTGATAGGGAGAGAGATGTTGCACTCGATCCTAAAGACTCTTATAACAAATATCCGACCGCGGAGAAAAGAAAGAAGAAAAAAGTTTCAGGAGGAAATTACTACATTTAATGAGATTCTTTTAATTATTAGTACAACTTTGTGAAAACGCGGAATCGCATCAAGAAGGACGGTCGCAAAGAGCAAAATCATTCACTCCATGTAAACTTGTTAGTTTAATATATAAGTAATAACTATTTTAACATTTTTTGGCCACGATTAAAAAACTAATTTCTCCCTGATGATGTATTTATTTTAAAAAGTATTTTAATGACAACAAGGAGGACGGGAGGTGCTGCTGTATACGTTAACTCTGTAATGTAAACGTAGGAGACAGACAATGTATACTGTTCGTAATTAGATTGAGATAGTCTTGTATGTCCAGGGACTTGTCATTCTAACTACGAAGCGGTTCCCGTGACGCCCGGGGACCTGCATTCTAACTACGACACTAGAATGGATCAAGAGCGATAGCATGACTGAGCGATGAGGATGCTAACTAACGATCCGTTAGATCCATAAACTCTCATGGCGAATGCATGAAATTAATGTCTAATAAACGCTTGTTTCGAGAGACCGCTCGAATATTTTCGCGACTCCGTTGCCACGTACATTTAATTCAATTCATTCACTCACAGTTATGTCACGCGACATAAAATCCGACGCGTATGTGGTATCTTTCGACGTGAAAATATATATTTTTCAGTCCATACATTTACGCTGTATTCTGGCTGGTTGTAATACACAGTGCATGACCGTTTCGCGCCGACATGACATTGCATGACGATTTCGACAAGGTGTTAACGAGTCATCGTACGATATACCTCTCGGGCTTTTCAAAAATATCGGGTCGGGCAGTCGCACGAAATACCGGCGTTGCTGTACGTAGCGACGAGAGAGAGTATCGCTTCGCCGTTCATTTCGGAAATCGATGTAATCCCGGTTGCTGGACGCGCGCGCGCGCGGGAAATGCATCCCGGGCCGGCGGCCGAGTAGCCTCGAGGCGCGACGAAACGCAGCCGAGGATATAAAAGCAATTGGAGGAGGCCCCAATTAACGTCGGTCGTACACTCTCGTCGTGTCGCCCACTCGCTGTTTATGGAAATATCGGCCGGCCGATATTTCGCCGAACTAGGGAAACGCACGGTCGGAAACGCGGTTCTGCCGTCGGCACGTTTACACCGGCTTGCAAATAGAAACGCGACCCGGCAAAAGCGCCGAGGTTGATTTTCGCGTAACGTTTCCGCACACACCTACCGTGTCGCGCCGCTGGAAATTGACGAACACGTCATTTCCCCGTACGGATATACAGCACACAATTCTGATTTACGCCCGCGGGACAGATCGTATTTTACAGGATCTCAACCGCGTGATAAAATTTCCTCTGCCCTCCCTCACAATTGTTTTATTGCAAATATTTTTATTCGCATTAAAATATGTTTGCCTCCTATTTTCACCAGCATTAAAAAGCATATTTATACTACGCAAGATAAATACGTCTTATTATCGCGATGCAACAATATAAATAAATTCATCCAGATATAACTCTTTTTATTGTTACCATTACTATCATTATCGATGGAGTACCGCTATTTTATATTTAGCGATTATTATTATACGCGCTGTTATTATTTACCGCTTTTATTATTATATGCCATACATTTTCATACATATAGCACGCACTTAAATATATAAATATGGCATAATATGGAAACGCAGCCGTGAGTAGGTTTGTTGCGGGTTTAAAAGCAATTAGCGAGATGTCTGCTGAATGAATGCGCTCCGCTGGTCGCGGTAATTTTCGCGGCTCGATGCAAACAAATTTCCATTTCGGAAAACAAAATCGCCGCGCGGTCGGGGCTTTGAGAGCAATTAGTGATGCCGCGCATAATTAACGCGCTAATTAGCAGCGCAATTTTGGGTAACGCAAGCGTAACTTTTTCGCGTGTCGGAGTATCGACACCGCGGCGTTGCTGCAAATTTTTCATTTATTCACCCTGCGGGATTTAAATGTCACCGATATACCCGTCGTTCGATATTAATATCTGTTTTCGCGGAACGGATTTTCAAACGACATACAAAGCCATATGTCCGCTCGATAAATCCGTTATAAATCCCCAGGAGCATTCTCGCTATAACACAATTCCTCGTAGGCATAAAATCGACAGTAGTATTCGATTACTTGAACCATCGGTCGGCTAGAAACAACGAAATTACTTATTTTATTTCCAATGTTATATTTAATGTATACCATCGAAAGTTATATCGATCCACGCGTGAATCGACCTTTAGATAGCTTCAATATCTACATGCATGCTGTATATTAATCCAGACGAATTTATCGGCGTTATCGCTTCGGCGGCGTTTCGCTGTGGAATAAAATTTGCGCCGGAAACGCGTTTACAGACGAGTTGGCTGAATGCGTCGAAACGCATTAATGTGGATAATCGAGAAGATGAGTGACAGCGTGCGCGAACGGATCTGCAGCATGCACGTACAAAATATTCGTGATTCGTTGCATTTCTCTTCATCTTTTTGATAAATTTGAAATGCACTTAACGGTAGAATGGAGTTGATTAACAATTTTTAAAGCTGAACACACACACACCCACACACACACATACACGAGACTTGTACTAAAACAAGAAATAACAGAGGAGAAGGTGGTATTATATGATATTTAGTGCAGGTAGGTAGATAGGTAGGTATAATGGCCCCTCTAATATTCCTGCTATTAGGTGGTTTTTATATTAAATTCTAGTGATTACTTATGAAATTATTTGCTCAGTAACTCGCCGTTAATATACCAATGTACACTAGCCAGCATTTATTATAATGCATTTTTACTTTCAAACATTTAAAAATATTTTAGCACTTAATTATCATACACACATACTTCCTCATTCTTCTTAAACTTGAGCGTATATGTGTACATTTGAATCTTGTTTGTTATTCAATATTTTATTTGGGAGTAACATTTCGAATTATACAAAGTTAAATATATACAATAATAGCATGACATTTTAAAATTAGTAATTTTATTAGTTTTTTTTTATAAATTAGTAATTTCAAATTAGTAATAAACAGTTGAGATCACAGCTTATGTAATAGATTTGATATTAAAATAAAAATTTTTTAATTTTTAATAAACAGACTATTAGGCCAGCAGTCCTTTATTTGATTTTTATCGAGTTGAGTCTTGTTCCATATAGTTATGTTAAAATAATTATTCCATAAATTGATTTACTATTTATCTACTGAGTATCTTCAAAATTCTTTGGAGTAGAATCTCAACTATTCTAAACAGTGAAAATTGTCAGTTTTGAAAATGAGCTCAATTTTTAAGAATGACAATTCACTTTAAAAGTTTTAGAGAATATGTTATACGTACTATAGATTTTTAGTATAGCCTATATACATTCAGTAATATTCTATTTTTTTGTTAATTTTGTAATCAAATACGTACTATTTATTTTTAAACGAGAGCAAGTTTTTTAAATCAATTTTTATAAAAAGTCATTTTATTATATAGTACTAATACATAATAGTAGTATACATAGTACTAACAAAAAAATACACAATATTAATACATAGTACCTGGTTCTCTTCAAATCATTATGCAATGTCGCTACATTTTTATAAATAATATCCTAAGTAATAAATGATTCATAACTTTGAGTCTTGAATCGACTGAACAATACTTTGCGCGCGCGCGACGAATAAAATTGTTAAATTTTAAACTTAAATACCAGTTATTAATACAAGCTTTTATGTAAAATGCAAAAAGAGAGAGAGAGAGTGCCAAAATCATCTCTTCCTCTAAAGTATTTCATTATCATTAGAAAATTAAAATCCTTTCTTTTTAATGAACTGTATTTTCAGGCTATATTCGTGCTTTCGTATTTTCGTTGAAAAAAAACTAACTCTAAATTGGTCGGGGGATTCATGATTGAAAGTAAGAGAGGCAATTTCGGAATATTCTACGACGAAAGGGTAAGGGCGGCAGATAGGTAGGTAGGTAGATAAAAGCACGGAGAAACGAGCACGCGGCCGTCTGTCGGGCCCGAGATTACAATGGTAGTTTGAAATGCAAATCGCGGAGTTTATGCTTGGTTTCCATAATTACAGAAGCGCGACGCGCGCGCGTTACCTCTCATAATATACAATGCACACGGACCGACGTAATCGTGGCATTGTTCTGGCGCGAAACTATTTTGCCATGTTACGACGACGACGACGACAGCGACGACAGCGACGATGATGACGATGACGACGACGACGACAAGTCGGCGATGCGGAAGGACAGCCGTGAAACACGAGATGCGACAGCTTGCGAGAGGAAGGAAATACATCGAAACATCACCAACGAGTTTGCTCAGTCTGTCATGACAATAAAGAGAAACGACATCGCGTCGTTATTCGACGGATATCAGAGAAAAAACCGCTGTCAAAGTTTCAATAATATAGAGATATCGATACCGTTTAGAAATGTCACAAACACATTTAACAATAAATAAGAGAACAATAAATAACGTAATCGTAATTTCATGATACGTTTGAAAGAAGTTATCATTAGAAATGTTATCATTAGGAATATTAAAAAGGTAAATAATCGCATTTTATTACTTGATGTTAGCACAATTTGTTACTAGAACATTTTTAATAGCTTTATTTAATCGCATTCCGAGTGAACACGATGCCAATTCATTTCAGCAATTGCCGTTTTAATCTCTGTTTCTCCTTCTGATTTAATAAGATTCCCGGCTGATCGTTAATTATTCCGCGTTTTTGCTCTAGTACCGTGGACTGCAACGAATAATTCTACGCACAAAACGAGAAATATTCAGAGTAGAATGTTGTCGCGAAACTCGTAAAGATTGTAGGGACGGCGTGCAACGCAATCGTGCAGAAAAATGGGAAGAAAACTAAAGCTTAAGCTGCCCCTAGACTCTTAATATTAATTTTTTTTGTACAATATTATTGATGCTTTTTTAAACAATTTAAAATAAACAATCTAGAGACTCAACGCAGACTCCAGAAAATTAATAACAATGTGCAACTTAAATATTAGGTAATATTGATCATCTAAGGGTTGCTAAGACTATTCCTTACAGTCCATATACTAGTATTAGAATAAAAACGTGGAATAATTATTAATCAGCCAGGAATCTTATTAAGTTAAACTTGATGAAATGGCACTCTAATCAGGAGTCTAAACAGTTAATGTTAAGTAGAAGAAGAAAAACAAATTGAAATAAGTACATTGCAAATCCAAATGTGCAAGGTGACTTTAATATATATGTATTATTTAGTTTTTTCTGTGTAAAAATGGTAACATACACACACACACACACACACACACACACACACACACACACACACACACACACACACACACACACACACACACACACACACACGTTTGAATATGTAAATTCATATTTGCATGCAATATAGTATGTTATTTTTTACACGCAAAATTAATCGTATAATATCGCATAACATATTATAGATATTGCAAGAAATGAAGTTACACATTTAAATATATAATACAGTTGTATAATTAGTTTCACATTGAAAACTAATTATATATATATATTACACTTTTTATATACTTAGAGATTTGCGATATAAACTATACAGAGATAAAACACGGTACACGTTTAGAATCTGATTATATAGAGGGTCTATAGAAATAAATGGAATATATAAATGTGTAGTTGAGACACTCATAAAAACTTGAAAAAAAAAACAATTAAGAATGATGGAACGAGCCACCACACAAAAGTAAGTGAATAAAACTGAGAAGTTAAAAGGACAGCTGGATACAGAGCGTGCGATATGCACTTTAGAGAGCTCTCATCAGCGCATGTGATTGTATATCGACATCACGCGCACTGGCGCGATCGAACAATTCTTTTTAACGTTTCGAGAGTTAAAATGGAATTCCCGCTCGTGCATTTCCCGAGAAAACGAAAAGCGCAATCGAGAATTTCTGGCGCGCTTTCGAGCACGTCAATGTTACACAGCATCGACCGATGCGGCCGTCGCTTTATACTCGTTGGCACCATTATCGCAGTAAAATTGACGGCTAGATGGATAGATATAATAAATTGCAACGGCAAAAATAATATAGCGCGGGAAAACGTTGTCCATTATTACAGTCACTTCAGTAAAATTGGCGGATAGATGGAGAAAAAAGCGGAATATTAGTTATCGCGCGTGATGGAATATATTGAATACAAATATCGAATAAAGAAACTACCGCTGTAAACTGGGAAATCGTTTACGAGAATGTCGTAGCGTCCGTTAAAACTACCAGCGGAACATTTAGAAACACGCCACTACAATATTTTCCCTATATGATACTTCGCTATTATTGTACATTTCCCGCTATAATAGTTTCTTCATTAAATTCCTTTAGGATTATCAATCATTCACGATGCAACTCACAATGTAGTAGCCACTATACTAGACAAAAGTCTGGTATCGAGTATAGCAATCAAGAAAATTGATGTTGGAACTTTTGAAGTGTACGTCGACTGCTAAAGATATAGCGTACAAGGTAAAGTATTACACGAGTATGTGTCTGTACACAAATACGCGTATGTCTATTACATGTCTCCGATAAAAAAGTGCGCTTTATATTTCTAGCACACTAATCGATTCATTATAATTTATTTCGAAATAAAGACACATGTTGACACGTTTGTCCAATTTGCACATACATTAATGTCTTTACACGAATATGTACTATATATTTATTATTTATCATCGATAAAAATGCACTTTATACTTTTAGCGTGTTAATAGATTATTTCGAAATAAAGATATATACTGACACGCTTGTTCAACTTGCTCGTACATTAATGTCTTTACATGAATATGTATACAGTAAATGTAAAAAGTATTCGTGTTTGTATATATACATATATATATATAAGCTTTTTTAAAACCCTTATGTTTTAAAAGTAAATATTAATTAACAATTTATTAATAAAGAATCAAATATTATATATAGTGTATTTTTCCAAATTATTTCACCTATAAAGAGATGTAATAATTAAAACATATTACCTTATAAATAAAAATAAAAAATTGTATTATTTGAATATAAAAAGTATTCGAACAGTTGAGAAATATAATAATCTTAAAGTCATAAATATGATTATATTTTCGTAAAACTTTATTTATATTAAAATAGAACATTGTCATATATCACAAATAAGTAATTAATATTTGCTTTCTAAAAAAAATTTTGTATAAAACAGATATCTCCCTTGTACAAATATCTTTCACACTCATTGTATAGCCGTTATACGGGTACACGGGCGATAAAAATGCGCTTTACACTTCTAACGCGCTAATCGATTCATTATAATTTATTTATTTCGAAATAAAGACACAGGCTGACACCGCTTGTACAACTTGTTCATACATTAACGTCTATCCGCGTGTTCGAATTGAGATAACCACTTATCTCAATCTGAGTTAAATCTCACCTGTAGTTAATGTCGCGTTTCGTAACAGACTTGGCGCGATCGTAAAATCAAGGGAAGGAGTAATCTAGAGACAGGAGGGTTAAGCGACACGTGGTATGTCTGTCTTTGTCGGTCGACAGCGATCGTTATCGCTGACGATAACCGCGCGCGGCTCTTCTCTTGGATCGTCTAGAATGCAATTTGCGGAGGAACAATCGCACGGATCGCCGGCAGTTGCGAAATGATAAAAGTGAGACGCACGTGCGTTCGCCTCGTGCTTGAACACCGGTTGCATTTGTGTGTATGCACTTGCATATTTTAGCATGTGGGTGGGTGGCTACGCTCATGTATACACACACGTGCGCGTGGTTGCTCAGTGCGAATAGTTGCGTTCATACACACTGGCGGATTCAGGCGGAGAGGGCTATGAAAGCCATGGGCTCTTCTTCTTTTTAAAAAATATTTATGCAAAGTATAATATTATATGTATTCTTTTAAGATTTCTGTGTGTGTGAAATGTTCTTAATCACAATTTTAATTCCAAAAATATTTTTTAATTTAAAAAATTCCTATATGAATATAAAAATATACATATTATAGATTGCATTATATTGTATTTTTTGTGTTAACATATAATTTTAAATAAAACGTTTTATGAATTATTTAATTATATTTAAATATTATTTTTTTAACGTCAATAATTTAATTATTCTTCCATAATATTTAACTTTAAAACAATGTTCGCTTGCTACGCCCCAATGACTCATAACAAATTTCTGGATTCGCCAATGTTCACACATACGTTTTAGTGTGTGGGAAGCTGCATTTACACACGTATACGTACACATATGCGTGCATTTTAGTGTACTGCTCGTTGTGCATTGTACAC
The DNA here is from genome assembly GCF_001594065.2 of Cyphomyrmex costatus. Lineage (NCBI taxonomy): Eukaryota > Metazoa > Arthropoda > Insecta > Hymenoptera > Formicidae > Cyphomyrmex > Cyphomyrmex costatus. The sequence goes on from NW_017280008.1 coordinate 69,357, forward strand.
ATGTGTACGAGACGAAAGAGGCGGTGAGGGCGAGTTGTAACTATTTTATGATCGGCTATAGAGGACCAGGTTTACTGCCGTTTCGAGCCTGCAGCGTCGATGGAAGAAACCGTCCGTGGCGAAGGGCAGAGAGAAGAGACCGGCGGATATAAGTAACTGACGGGGACGGGTACCGAGGAGGAAACGCGAAGGCGGAGACGGAGGGACAGACGCTTCGCGAGAGATGGTGAGAGTATACCCGGTGTATTATACTCGAGGAATACAAGTTCGTATAAACGCGACAGCGTGTAATATCAACCTCGTGTTTTACATTCTCTTTACGTTTTATTTACGACGAGCGACGCATGATCGTCGCTGTTATCGATCGACGCTGACGATGACGACGACTATGGTGGTGGTGATGATGATGGCGATAGTGATGGCAATTGCTATCCGGCGACGTCTGTCTGACGTGTATAAATATGATACCTATCTATCTAAAAGCGACTTTACGTCTCTTAAAAATAACCGATTAATCGGTGCGTATAATCGACAAAGCGGACAAGGTCATTTAGTAGTATTACGCTCTTCGTGAGAGCTTGCTGTCTCTAATGTTTTTATGATCGTCATAAGCGCGGGGATTCAGCATTAAACGTTAGTGACGATCTGAGATATCGTTATATAATCCTTTGATCTTTCCAGTTTTATGATATAACACACATTTTCATCTGTTTATAAACTTATAAAATATACACTTATAAAAAAAATATATAATATATACATATAAATATATGTATATAACTATATATAAATAATTTTATGAAATTAATATGTATTATCATAATTTTTAATAAAATATATATATTTTTTATTATATAAGAAATATATAAAGAATATATATACTTCTCTCCTATTTTTCTCCATGAAGTATATTCTACTTTAAGTGTAGAAGAAAGAAAAAATATTAATAATACATTTTGCTAAGTATTATGGATACTACATATATCAGATAATCAAGTTCTATCGTTCTTCTAGAATTACGTTTAATGTATGTTATGTGACGCGAAAGATCCAATAGATTATATTACAAGTGCTAGTAATGTGGAAAACAAAACACATTATAAAGTCTAATTATACACAGAAAATTGAAAAGGAGTCGCCATGACATTGTGCAAATTGACTTACAGAAATGAGTACTCCAATCGTAGTTATTCATGACTATGTATTTTCTGTATAAGTTTAAAATAAAGGCTATACCTTTTCTGAAAGCCTGGTATATTTTTTAGTTGTTCCAAGTTTAAAATAATTCATACAGCATGAAAAATTAAATACTTGTTTCCAAGTCAATTTTTGCAATGTTATTGTACCACTTTTTCAATTTTCTGTATATAAATAAACTCTATAGTTTTTTGTTTTCAATCTCACTATAGTATTACAATTTGTCAGATTATTCGCGTAATATAAATTAAATTTTATAGTTCTGGGAAAACGACAAAACTACCTTGGTTGCTTAATATAATTAACAAATCATGCTTAAGATATACCTATATACCTTACTTACACCAAATTTGATGTCAATACTTGGAAAATAGTTGGACACAAAAAAATAATTTTTAAACCTTTCTTCATGTAAAAGTTATTTTAACAAAATAATAACATATTGTAAAATTTTTAACACTCAATTTTTGTAACAACCTTTGAGAGTATAATGTTAACATCTTATGTATTTATATAAATATATATATTAATTTATTTTCTTCAAAATATAAAATCCTTTATAATATATTAATATAATAGCTTCTTTAAAAAATAATCTTAATTTTCTTAATAACAATTTCTAAAATATTGAATAGTACTTAAAAAACACCCTGTATATACAAAGATCCTTACCTTTCAGACTTCCTTTAGTTTCGGTCCATAACCTGGTTTCAAAAAGCCCTAAGTCGTAAAGAGGTTATGTGATATTATAATATCTGTCTTTAAACTGATTTTGCGCAATTTTTAGTCTTTAATCGTGAGACTTAAGCGAATTGAACAAAATCCAATTTTTACGGCCTAAAAGCATAAGTTCTTTGGCCGTTATATCGTCACTTACATCTTATTCTTATGGCCACTTAAAGCAAGGTTGTGGACCTAAACTTATGCGACCCATTGGTTTTTATCGTATTAGCCCCTATATTCACTGTAGATATCCAACACTTTTAAAGACAATCGAATAAATCCCTAATGGCTCGTTTCTTGTTGAGCTCGGCTATACCAAAGTTTTTTTGATTTAGCGCACACAATTTGACGTCGTTTTACTCTCTTCTATTTCACGAGATATTCCTTCGTCAGAGAAATATAATAGAGTTATCGGTTCGTTCATCCTTTAGATTGTCAGCGAAAACAAGCCGCATAGAAGACGCGTCGCCTGTAGCTAGTCGAGTATGGTGTCACGGGAACAGCTAGCAGCATTCCGATAGATAGTTCGAAGAGAAGGGCTTCGAAGAGAAATCTCGCCGTTGTGAGCTCTGCCTGTCCCCTAAGCCCAAGGGAGACAGCTTTACGAGGGTCCTGAGATGAACGTGAAGGGGAAACACGAGTCAATCCAGACCTTCCGTCCCTTACGATGAGAAGGTGGGAAAAAGAGAGGGAATTTTATCTCGCCTTGGGACCCTCTCTTTAGGCGTACGGTGAAATGGCACATGATATGATTATGTTATACGAAGAAATAAACGTGCGAACGCGCAACAGAACACAATAAGTAGAACACAATTGGTAAATCTTATATAGTTAAAAAAATGTTAGCATTTGTGAAAGAAAAAGAAAAATAGAAAACAGAAAGATACACAAAAAATCTATTACATTGAAAAAATATGGCAAACACAGATGTACATAGCAAGACAACGACAAAGTATGATTGTGGTTAAAGAGATATTCAAAAAAGGTAAAAAAAAATTTCCACCAAAATAAAAGAAATTGTAAAGGCCAAAATTAAAATAACGAGATAATGGAAGTCTTTGTGCATGTTTTCTTTAAAGAGATTCTTAAAGAGAGAGTGCGCGTTGAAGAGATGAGTGTTATTTATTTATGAGAACACTCGGAGAATTGGTTTCACAAATTTTTGTGTAACGATTATGTGTCAGGTAGAAAAAAAAGAGAGGAAACTGAAGGAACGCGGAAATGCTGCATCACGTATTTTCTAAGAGAGAAATAGAAAACACGTGAAAAGAGGACAAAAAAGGGAAAGAATAAGTGTAATGGAGCACATCGAAAGAAAGAATGAACGTGGGCTAAAAGAAACTAGAAAAGACGACAGACACGAAATAGAAGGGAGAATAAAAAAAAGAAGCGTGTAAATTTATTTATACAAAGAGAAGTGTCACTGCGGACACATGAGGTTAACGGGGAACGGAAATATGGGGTGTAAAGAAATTCTTGGATTATTCACTTGGGGAATGACGACCTCTTTCAAAGATTTTCACGAACACTGTGACGCGCTACTTATACGTTTATACTTTATACGTTTATACTTTTACATGTATACAGTCGTATCACGCATGGCTTCGTACGTTTCAAATCGCCCAATCGTTCGTGATTACATATGTACTCTGTTACATATCAAAGGAACAATGGTAACCCAATCCCTTGAGTTCAACATTTTGTTATTTTCAACTTCCATGTCAAAATGTAGATCAATACATTTCTATGATTAGTTTCAAAATAAACAACGTTCATATTGATGTATGTACTTAATAAATAATATGGTAAATTAATAACATGAGGCAAATTTAATATTTACATTTTCTTGAATTGTTTAACTCCATTGTTTTAATTGAATTAACAATACAATGAGTAAGAGTAGAGTAGTAACCACCTATAAGTAATTAAAAATAACTCAAATGTGGAATACAATTTGATTTTATCTCTTTAATAGAATATATTTCGCAAACGCACGTTTTACTATAGATTTTTTTCTTCATTACTGTACTCTTTTAAAATGCATTACAAAAATTTTATTTTATGAATTTTTTTATTTCAAAACTTAATTTTAAGATTTCGTTAGCAAAATATAATCTAATGTGCGAGTTTTCCGATAATAAAACAAATTCATGCTAAGAACATTTTGTGTGATGATGATTTAGTTTCGTGAATATTTTTTTTACGTTAAAGTGCTTTTATTCTCAAGTGATTTTAAAACTTTGTTAGCGAAATATAATCTAATGTAAGTTTTCCAATAACAAAATGAAATAAAATTCACTAAGGACATTTTGTGGTAGCAATTTTATCGTTCTAGAGAAAAATGGAGAAAAGATGTGTCCAATGTAACGTACAGAAAACTATAGAAATATCGAACGTGTAACGACGAGCACGTCGGTGTCTGTCGCGACGTTCGCCGTCGTAAAATCCGCTCGTAGAAACAATTTCCAACACGCGAGCGATTTCCATCGAATTGGCACAAAACGCGGTGGCACGTGCGCGACACGTTGTGTGCCACCCGGTAGATAGAAAACCGCAAGGGAACAGGAGGAAGGTAAGAAGGAGATGGGAAGATCGAGGAAGAAGCCGGACGCGAATAAAAGCATGGTGGAGAGAGCAAGAGCGAGCCAGGTCAGACAAAGAGAAACAAAGGAGGGTAAGAGAGAGAATGAGTCAAGAAGGGTTTCCGACTGCAATATGGCTCCCAGGCTTCCTCCGGCGATGGCAACAAGAGCGAAGTAATGATCCTTAAACGACAACAGCAGTACCGAGCAACACAACGGCGTGATAAAGGCTCGGATATCCGGTGAGTAGATCCGAATCTATGAACGGCGAGAAAATCGGCAGCGCTCTGATCTGTCGCGAGACCATGCGGTTATTAATTTAATTGCCGATCAAATGATGGGCCGATTCGATTACGGCCGCCGGTGTAGTGAGCGAGCGAGAACCGCAGAGGAGGAGGAGGAGATGGAGGAGGAAGAAACAGATGGAGGCTGACAAGGGAAAGAGCGAGGCAGGATGGAAGCTCCGGGCGCCATGTTCACCGCTCATGAATATATTCATAGGTGCGAGTCGCACGAGTGTGCAACCAACACGAGCGGAGTGGCCCCCTGCTGCCACTTCGTCCACCTCTCGGCGCTTCTACTCACCCGTTTATAGCGTGGCGATGCGTGACGATGCACGGCGATGCACGGCAATGCACGGCAATGCACGGCGGACGAACATGTAACAAGTTAACAAGTAACGCCGTGCACGGCGTTAATCTACGCGCGCGATTTACGCATACGCACGCATAATCCAAACGTTGCGTATACGTTACACGCGCACGGATGCACATGCATGACGAACGGGTATTGCATCGGAATGAATTCGCGGGGATATAATATGCGCCTTGTATTTCGGGGATGTGCTCTCTCCGTGTATCGCGTGGTTCGAATTTTATACAAGTTTTAGCACTCCTGTTCGATCTCGCTTGCACGCTAATAAAGGGTTGCGTGTATAAACATGGATTGCTGGCAGAATATAAATACTAAAGTTTAAATTTCTTTATTACTAATATCTGTTGTAATTATCTCACATTTACCTTAACAAATTAATTCAGGAATAGTCATTTGATTTTTTCTCAAACATTTTCTAAAAATTTGGGATGTTTTTATACCTCAATTAAAACCACTAATAATAATGCATGCTGTATATTGATTATTTTCTATTTTCTTAATATTTGAAAACATTAATGGATTTAATCATAATTTTTGAAAAAAAGGAAATAGAAACCAAACAATGTTACATGAAATAAGACACGTTAAATAACCAAATTATTATAAAACAGTATACATCTAAAAAATAAATATTTTAATTAATGTATATTCTTTTATTGGAGTTTTCAATAAAAATTGCAAATTAAAAAACTCTTTAATATTTAAAGAATAGATATTTTTTCTAATGTTAAACAATATCCATACAAAATAATATTTTATAATAATTCACATGTTTTCGCCGCTAGGATGTAAAAATACTCATAATCAGATAATATTTATAACAATTCATAAAATATACCATACTTTCATCGTTGCCAACTTTTTTTAACAACATTTAATATTTCATAAATCAAGAAATGCTATTGAAAATCAGTATTCTTTAATTTCGTCCATTGTTCGAAGAACCTAAGTAACAAGTCCTGAAATCTTATTGTTAAAAGAAAATCCGAAATCTTTTGAGATTTGAAATTACAGAATTCAAGCATTTGAACATCATGTTTTATGCTAATTCCATCCATAATTTACTTTGGAACAAAGAGATTTCGGATCCTGAGAATACAAAGAACCAAAGTACAGGTATCGAAAGCTTGAAATAGCTTGTATCAAATAACTTCGATATTATGGGGACAGAAGAAGAAAATGTCTAAGAGAAAGAAGATTCCTATACAAAGATAAATGGCTTTAGAAAATTAGGAGAAAAAGTTCCACACAGAAATATTACAAGTATAATGTTCTCGAAACGCTATAGGAACGCGTAATATAAAAATGCACGTCAAAGCTCACTTAATAAGAAATTGCGTACAACTAAAATATGAATTACTTCGTAATATCTATCTTTTGGTTTCTTTCGAATCACACATATAGCGTGCAGGAATCTCAGAACAAGACGAGGACCCTTAGGGCGTACGAGCTGTTTGATCTCAACGAGACTCAGTCGGAAACTAAAGTTACAGAAGCAATTCTCCGCGAAAACCGGTTATCAGCGGTGATGAAGGTCTTAACCCTCTAACGCATCATCCACTTTTCCGCCAACCTAAAAATCCTGCACCGCGTAATGTAAAATGACAACTAAATTGTTATACGTCGACTCGTATATATATACATATAAATCCGGATAGAGATCAAATAAAATACCTTCGAGAATGAGAATGTCTTGAGAGACTCTCTCTCTCTCTCCTCTCTATAACTTAAATTATTAATATTAAAACTTCCAAATGTTAATCTCGATAATTCAATAATTGAAAAAGAAAGACTTTTCAGAAAAAATGATATTTTAATTTTATCCAAAATAAAGCACGTTAAGTTTATATTACTGTATTATCGCAGTTCACGCTCGTTTTGCTTGTTATTGCTGAGCGCGAGCTTCATGTTAAGCAAACAAGACTCGAAGTTTATACGACCACATTTACCGTGGAACATACGACGACGGAAATATACAAGTCAACATCTGCGAAATTACAGATATGATAAGAAATTTATATGCAGCATGCGGGCTCATTTTGACCTCCAGAAATGCAACGCAAAGTTCGTCATTGGTCGCTCTCGCGCAACGACATGGGTTTTAGAATCGCCGATGGATTAAAATCGCTATTCTGAGATCACACATACACGAATTTATCGTTAAACGTTTTCTACGTTACATTTCGGGGGGCGTGTAGGATAGATATTTAAAAAAAAAAAAAGCTGAAGTAACCATCGGCGCGATCAAGAAAATGGTTGACTGTAAAATTTATAACCAAGTGACGCCGGCAGCTGCAAGGAGCCGCCGTCTAATGGCAGCTGGCTCGTTCCAATGGAAAGAAGAAAAGGCCGATCCGATCGTGACTTGTCGACGTGTTAAAGCAGAACGTAGCGAGAGTGAGGAGAGAGAAAAATGAGCTGCCCGGACTAATCGTCTTGTAACGGCGACCGTCGGTCCTGTAAAGCGTGTAACTTGCGGATCCTCCCGGCGGCACGCTGCTGTGTACCGTGACCGTTGGCGTGTAATCGAGATACCACGCTGTATTGTCGCGAAACATAAAAGAATACCCAACAGCATAGCTTCGCACTTTTAATGACTTTGCAAATTCTCTCCTAGAATGTTTGGATTAAATTTTTACTTATTAAGATTCCTACGATTCTCAGCAGCGAAGTCGTTGCCCCTTTTCTTGCTTTCGTTTCTGGTTTACTCGACGGGAAAGCTACAGCGATGATTCGCGGAGATCCCGTGCAACGTGTAGAACACGACGGGTTAAGCCCGAAAGGAGAGAGGGAAATGAACGAGCGACGCATGGAGGAAGCAATAAAGTGCGAGAGACGGCGAGACAGAAATCTTCGCTAATTACATTAAGTCGGCACCTGTTTCCACGTACGCCGCAGCACATCGATAGATAAAATGCCGGATAATTATGGTAAATGTATACCTAACGTGTGTGTGCACATGCATGTATATCGTGGTCTCTCTCTCTCTCTCTCTCTCTCTCTCTCGGAAGGTCCCTCGAGGAAGGACCACAACGCGGTGGAATCGAAACGGTAAGACGCGCGCGGCGGGATTCGTTAACTGCCAGGCAATTACGAGAAAAACCCGTCTTTGTTACCCGGGAGCGCATTACAGCGATCGACTTTAATGGAAGCAATAAAATGCAGGTGGCTAGTGCCGCGCATTCTCCGTAGCCGAGAGAACTGCCATTGGCGTATAGCTGGCATGTAGTTCGTTCGCACTGACGTATCTTACGTGTTAGAAGATCTCTCTTAATTCTACACTAATCTATTAAAAACGAAGAGTAAAGCAATTCTCTCAAAATCGATACTTGCTGATATAATTACTGTAAAAATCAATATAAAGAATTTTGTTCAAGAGGATTTTTTAAAAAGTTCTTAGCTTTTTCAATATCATTTAATTATAATCATATAAACAAATAGCATGCGATAATTGTAAAAAAATTAAAGATTAATATTACACGATTTAAGTAGAATTATAAATATACGTATAAAAGAATTAAAAAAATTTTTTTAAGCATTTATATAATTTTTGTTTAACGTAAATCAGTCGAAGCGCGACAAACATTCAATTCTAAATTATTAATCAAAAGCGTACATTCATCTTTAGAAAGTAAGTGTAATCATAGATATTATTCGAGTAAACACAACGTAAAATGATTTCATTAACAAGTATTGTAAAATCTTATCGTATTGAGGATTAAGACTCATTATTTTTAATTAAAGACAGAACTCTCTATAATAGATACGTAGATAATAACTTTCTACCGACACAAGAATATTATCTTGCAATTAAATAAATTACCGAAATTTATCCCCGTAATTTAATTTCGTCATGCAATCCATAAGAATTATTTCATTGGTAACAATACATCTGTTAAGTATAAAATGTAAAGACTATTTATACGGATTATCAAGATCGAATTTGGTTATCAATGATTTTACGCATTCTACAGTTACATTCTGTCAATCTACGTAAAAAAAACAGTATCCAAGCCGGTTCTTGGATGTCTATTAAACATCGTTAAAAGCAATCATTAAAAGCGAATCGTGTGAACTGGCTTTAAGGTCGATCGCGAGTAACCGATCTCGCAGGGATTACGTGCTCGTAATTGCCAAGTTGGCATCGCCGCGCGGCAGTAACTGTATGTAATATATAGGGAGTTCAAGACAGCTAACTAACGTGTCAACGTTCTGGGATGTGAAGCGATCATGACTTCGGGCAATTGGCGCGAAATCGTGGCGTGTAATTAACACGTTGAGTACCGGCCAGTGTGGATCAGCCGCATGATCCTCGATATACCACGATGCACACATGTTGTTACACAACCACACTCGGCGTGCATTTGGCTATTTATAGCGAACGTGGAGCCTGATATAGCTCAATAGTCCTCATGCAGATACGCGGAGAAGAGGGAGAAAGAAGAGTAAACTAATTTCCATCGCCCAGGATAAAATCTAGCTTTGGAAGATTGCAATTTCTTAACATCGTCGCAGCCGAGTCTTCAACGTCGAAGCGCCTTGTAATTGTACGATCGATCGCCGAAAACGCGATTGAATAGCATGGAGACACGCGAGATCGCTGAGTTCGCATCCTCGACGGGATATTTTAAGCGACGAGCAGATTATTATAGGGGCGCACTATCGCCTTGATGTAAAGCGGGTTACATCGATAATAAGTCCGATCGATGTGAAATGACACGCGATTAAGCCCACACATCGTGCTGTTCGTTGCAGCTGCGAGAGTTGTTCGAGTGTCATTCGTTTCCGCGTAGGTGATCGAAAGATGGTACTTAATATTTAATCATCGAAACTGCAACGTTGAACGACCACAGAGAGACCTATCTCAACAATATGACAATTTTTTCTTAACACAAATCGAGCAGCGTACGATATGCGTTTAATCGTGTAAATTTCTAATTAAATTTACTCTTAAATTAATCAAAATTATACTCACCTTCAGAAAGTAAGTTTAATATAATTACAGTGTTCTCAAATGAACAACATGGAGAAATGATATTGTGGACACGTTGCGTTATAATGAAAGTTCTATTACGATGATAAACATACTGTATATTAAAGTTCATCATTTTTAATTAAAGACTATGATAAAAGATAATAACTCTTTACTGACATAGAAATATTATGTTTTAATTAAACAAATTGCCGAAATTAATTCCTGCAGTTTAATTTCTTCACGTAATTATCTTGTAAAAAGTTATATACTGAAAGAAAAGTTATATTTGTCACTATATAATCGTATGATGAAAAATTATAGCTATAGGAGAATTACTGCCTTAATAGATAATAATAATTATAGTTCTATACTAAAAAGAATGTTTTGTGATTAGTTTCAAAAACAACCATATACCGTTTTTAATATTTAGAGCTATAAATATAATTAGTATATAACTAACATTATAACAATGTTAAAATAGCTCCTAACTTTAATTGTTTTGCTATATAATTATACTGACAAATACCAAAAACTTTTTTTTCAGTATAATTGTGAAATATGAGAAGGGAAAGGGTAGGGGAAAAGAGGAGAGAAAATTTTGCGCGCGCGTCCGTACGTGTGAGAGAGGGGGGAGGGGGAGAGAGAGTAAAAGAGAGAGAGAGAGACTACATAGATCAATGCACGCGAGCAATGCCCCGCGGCTTACTTTGACAGCTGTTCAATTGCTAATATTTTATCTGCGAACTGGCTGCTCAACAATCAACGACGCAGCTCTTAGATGTTATCGTGCTAAGCCGTATGTTCTTGATACGTCGATTTGTAGAGACATTATCTTATGCCGAGAGAATATAACACTCGTACAAACTACGTTTTAAATCCACTCTATGTGCACAGCCGAGTTTCTTTGAGGTCGCGTTCATGCTTTCCGGGCACGAGTGTTTCCCGACAAAATGCCACTCGTCACATTCGTCCTTTACCGGCATCATTTTCCGGTGACAATTCTCTTCTTTGTAAGAATTAGCATAGACTATTCAAACAAAGGTAGAAAAAAAAATGGACGCCATTTCCGCGAGAAATGCTGTGAATTATAAGTAGCTTGGAAACGACCGTGGCTTGTGGAAAATGCCGAGTGTTAAAATAACTATTTCTCTATTGAGTTCCGCCATCTACATACATATATTCGTGACGTCTCCTTTCCTCTGTCCTTTATGTAGTCTCTTTGCACAATAAGATGTAATAAATGATAATTAAGTTCCGTGTTTCTTTTCTAAGAAATATGTTTTCAGTTCAGGGGTTAATTTACGATAACAATGCTTCTCACGGTCTCAGTAGTTTCACTGTAGACTGTGCAAAATGGCTGTAATGATAAATGCGTGGTAGGGACAACTTCGAAGCGCAATCTAAGTTCGCCCCGACTTTACTCGTTACCGTCTTTCCGACTAATACCACGATCGCGAGAATCAAGAACCTCTCTTTCTCCGAAGTAAAAAAATAAAATAAAATACAAACTAAAATATAATTACTTAAAAAAAAAATTTTTTTTTTAAAGCATTAAATCAAGTGGGCTAATTGAGTAGAAAGAAAGTGTTCGAGGAAAGGAAATGAAGGAAAGAGAAAGTTAATAAAAAAAGGCACGTTATTCTTATTTGCTCTATTGATCTTCAAGATAATCAAGTGAAATTATATCATCAGAGTAACTTGAGAAAATGATTCAATCTTTCCACATATGCAGCTAATTGACAAAAAATATATTTCAGGGTAAAAATTATTTCTTTCATTTATACCTGATATCTTTTACCTACACTGTTAAGCGACGTCTACAATGGAATTTTAAACTTAATCAATATTGCAGGCACATGTAAGTACAAATTTTCTAATCTTTCATATAATTATAAGTACTCAACACATTGTTTGTGTTCATCTCTAATCTCTAGTTCAGACCAAGATTGTTTTAGTATATATACGAAGTATAAAACTCATATATAAAGTAAACATTGTTAAAAGTCGATAACAAAACTGTAATTATCCAATTTTTTTATTTCTGCCATAAAGTCGATCGGTTTAGACTTAAACATTATTGTTTTTACTTTAAAATTATGAGAAAGGATTTTTAAATCTGTAAAGATAGTTAAAAAAATACTTGTTTAAAAAAATTGGTAAAATAGATTCACTTTAAGATCATCTTAAAATTTACGCCTTAAAATCTCATTGTAGCCGCTTTACCTATATTCTCTAAAACTTTTAGAGTAAAATCTCATTCTCTCTGAAGAATAAAATCTCATTCCTAAAGACTAAAAATTGAGTTACTTTTTTCAAGACTGGCTCAATTTTCACTCTTTAGAGTGAGATTTCACTCCAAAGAATTTAGAGAATATGGTTACCAATTGGTTACCAACATTATATACCACACGTGCTGTAACCGCCAATCTAAATAGAAAATTCGGAAATCGTTGAATTTTGGCCGAACAGGAAATCATAAATGGCCGCCGGATTTGACACTATATCTTTTTTTATGCGGAAAATTGAAAGCAGATGTATCAACGACTACTAAAGAAGACATGAGGGGAATGCATATATAACGAACTTGTGCTGCAATCGATCAAGACACTTCAATATGTAACGCAGTTTTAGACAATGTCTTGCCGTGGACGGTCACCATTTTGAACATTTTGAACTGTAGCGGACTGTTATTGCTGGTAAAATAAATTTTCATTTTACCATTTTTCGCCACCATTATTTAATACTTTTTTTATGCAGAATAATTAGAGAAATCATATTATGTAAAAAAATTCATGTAATTCCATTAAAAAAAATTAAGTTGACCTTCAAATCTTCTAGGCGCCTCCACCTGATAAAAAATGCTTATCATCATATGATGCCTCTCTCGAAACCAAACAATTTTTATTTCAAGCATTTCTTCTTATCTTCAAAATTGTGGATGTTATTCGGGTGGCCGGTCTTAAGTGACTCACCTTATACGAGCATAAGGAGCTTTTGAAAGAAATAATTTACAGCAAAAATGCCATCAATTTTTAAGCTTTTAACTTTAAATAATGGTCAATAAGTGCCTAATATTTTTTACCAAGGTTGTACATTTTCAGAGGCGTTTTGTTCCATAAAAAAAATTTTAAAAAGTATGAAATATTTAAGTTTTTTTTATTTCGTTGTTAAGAACTCTATTAGGCGCCATTACGCTCTTTGTTATGCACACCGGATGTAGATCCCACTTTCCGCAGGGACCGTCGCATTCCGCTGTAACTAATCGCCGTAAGTGCTTGGAGGCGGTAATCCCCGGATGGAGGATTACCGGGGTTTCTTGGGGCGCGAAGGGCGTAGGATTATAACTCCACACTTCCGTTAAGTCGTGATAACTCCTGCACTACAGAGCGGAGCGAAAGCTCCGACAATATGAACGACTTACCGGCAACGGATCGATATTAAGTCCACCGTGCAGCGAAACTAATTTGACGCCACCGCGGGCCCGTGCGATTCCGCGCAACGCGACAACGATCGCATTTGTCCTACGAGAACACACGTTCCGCGAAGGAAGGCACATATCACCGACTCGCCTGACAAGATAAGCCATCTCACCACGCATGGGATTTATTATCGTCCCATTTCAATCCTGACAAAAGAGACGAACACATTCGTGTCGCCCAGAGCTCGGCAATAACATTGACAGAGATTCCTTTCATATTCATTGTTCTTATTAATTTCACTGGATACTGATCGATAACATTTTATTTTTCTTATATTAAACTGATCTGTTAAGGTATTTCTTATAGTATTTTTATAGTATAGTAATAACCATGTACGTGTATATATATTTGCATGGTTAAAACAATTATAAATGTATAGTTGCCCCACAAAAGGACTATAAATTATGGTATAATTAAATTAATAATTGCGACCATTGTTTCTCTCTTACTATAAAAAAACTAAATTCTATAAAATAAATTCTTATTTTCAGAATAAACATAAAAAATACGTTAAAATCTGCAAAAATTACATTTGACAAAATCATTGTCGATTAGTATTATTTAAAAAGTTTTGTTATTTCTATCTTAAAACAGACTTGACTTAATTTAGGGCAAACGTATAAATAGATTTCAATCGAATACAATAACAATGAAAAAGTCCATTCTCTACAGGTTGACAGAAAAACCCATAAATGAAAAGAGAAGCACGAGGGAACTTAATATTCAGTCCGGTAATGTCAAAGCAGGGAAATATTAGCAGTAACACAAGGGAAAAGAGGACAAGCTTTAAACTCAGTTTATTCATTCAATGTGTCATTTCATTACGACCTGCCGTTTTTATTGCGAGTCCCTCATTTGAATAACACGTTTTCCGAGTCTGACCGACTCGCTCCCTTACCAGCGACCCCGAGTGAAGCACACTCACGTGTTGCAGAGCTCGGAAATTATGTCTCGTGCATGTTAAACATCGCGAATCGCCCCGCGTTCCCATGTTGTTTCTTTCTCTGGTTACAACACACGCATATCGCGAAATCCAACCAACGAGGATTGCATTTTTTCCGAAATTTTACAATACATCTGTATATAAATCAAAGATTGGTGACGCGACGAGATAAGAGGTCGTAAATCATAGAATATGAATTGAGATAACGAGGAAGTTCAATCGGAATCATTTACTTATTACATATCTGAGACTTCTCGTGTCGCAAACGCGAAACCTGTTTGTCTTAAGTGATACATAACGAAGCCAAAGAAAAGTCGTGTTTGCATAAACCTCCTTATATGAGATAATCTCCGCGAATGATCTGCAAAAGCTTGTTACACTAATTGAATAATGAATAATTATATATGTGGAAGAGGGATAGTCCACTATGTAAATCTTACATGTTTCAGAAAACAAAATTTCAATAATATTATTACT
Organism: Cyphomyrmex costatus; assembly: GCF_001594065.2. NCBI lineage: Eukaryota > Metazoa > Arthropoda > Insecta > Hymenoptera > Formicidae > Cyphomyrmex > Cyphomyrmex costatus. Next base: position 84,387 of record NW_017280008.1, read on the forward strand.
GAATTACAAAAGGACAGCCTGTTATTACTTCGTGTCAGATAACTGGAACAGAATTGTCAAAATATTATTGTCCAACGATATCTCGTTACCACATAAAAAGAAAATTAATTTCATTTTTAACAAATTAAATCACTTTTTGACATTGTCATTTTAATAAAATAAAATGAATTCGCGCCGTATAATTTTTATGTTTCTTAATCCTCCATCGATTATATGAATTTTCGTCCACAACCTAACTTCAATGTAGATTTTTATATTGTGTTCCCCGAACTACATAAAAATCTAAAAAAATTCTTACATACTTATAAAAGTTTTAATAAATTTTTACTATCACACAGAAGAGTTATATTGTATTTTACATTTTTTACAGATTTAAATTTATACTCCAGAATTTACAATCAACACTCGTTTGTACCTTTAAAGTTAACATTGTCGATAGAAGGTCAATAAAAAAATCCTACGAGAGGAAGATACATTCCCTTATCTTTCACGAGATCAAGTCAGATGCGAGAAATTATCATGGTTCCGTGACGAGAAAGATGCCGCGGAACGGCGTCCCTAACGAGACGCGACATTAACGATCGTAATTACGCCAAGATTCGGACGGTGATAAAGAGGCATGCATTATTAGCTGGGTATAAAGGTTCGACGAATGAGGAAAGTTATCGTCTCAAAGCTGCGCGCCTTCGTTCGAGCGTGTTATGGTGCTCGAGGTAATTGAGACTCCTCCTTGATATCCGCGTCTTTCTTTTTCAAAGAAGACACGGCGAGAGATGAGCCGTGCATGTCGACTTTTTACTTGGTAGAGTTCCAAGGTCTTACGAGAAATCGCGCCGAAAGTCGATCGTACACAAGATTCGTCTTTTGATGTGTTGCAATCGATTTCTATTGATCGATAACGAACGCATTCAAAACAGAAATTATTTTTTCTCAAAAATGAAATTTGCTAAATTAGATAGTACATCGATGATTTACACAACACTGAGAGAAAAGTTTTCAGTATTTTTTTACTAGAATTGCTTTGGTCAAAAATATTACGAATCTATCCTACATATTTTTTCATTTATCTGGAATTCTTTTTATATACATGTAGTGTCATCTGTTGACTACTAGTATACATACTATTGTAGTATACATAAATTTAAAGAGTTCTTGAAAAGATATAATTTACAGCATTTATCATAAACTTTAAATAATGATTATTAATGAGATGCATAATTTGCCTGAGATAGTTTATTTATATATTATTACTAACATTGTAGAATTAATAACCATATAATCAAAATTACCAGAAAACATTTTTCTCTCAGTATACAAAAATGCAAGAGAAAATAAACAAACTCTTATTTTTTTTTTACTTCAATTTTAAATAAGTCTTGAGTGAATCTTAAAGTTATAATCAAGTTTCGAAAATTAAGTTAAAACTTGGAAAATTTACAAGACAATTACAACAGATTAAAGATTATGATGTTTTGCTATTATTTGATATTGATTTGGAATCGATAGATATAAATAGCAGTAAAATATATGTTAGCAGCTGAGATTAAAAGAAGGATGTCAAAGTGTCGTCGTTATCCCTAATTACTCCCAAGGCATTCTCACGTCGTGTCTCCTTTTATCGCGGCGCAATATCACTTTCTATCGGCGGCATGAAGGCAAAGATTAAACGCCGATCGACGAGTTTCGCCCCACATCGGCGCGTCCGGTTTACCAAATGAGAGCGTGCGCGCATGCTTGTTATCCGATAAGATATTAAGCCAATTACAACGCCGTCTGACACACGATTCTACACGCATACCTGTCTATCCATGAGGTATTCTGGAAACAGAGTCAAGTTATGTTGCTCTCGTTCATGATCCGGTAAGTAGGCTGCGTTGTTATGGCCCTTTATACACGCCGCCCGAGGGGATTTTCTGTCCAAAGATGAGATTACGTACTGCAATTTGCTTTTACAAGGTAGGTATATCTCACTTTTCTTACGCCGTATATTTGATGATTTAAAAGATGGCTTTTCAAGAACAATCTTGAAAAAGTGACGTAAAATCCGTAAAAATGCTGAGAAATCTGCAGAGTTGTCATCTTTCGATATAAAGTATAAAGGACATAAAAAGTAGCGAGACACAGAAAGAAAACGTAAATTTAATAGAGTTATTTTAACTCAGTCTAACTTGGTTGGACATTTCTACTAGACATAAATTTGTAGAAATTGACGAGAAAATATTTTTCGGAAAAATGATGTTTCTAGAGACGAAGAGAAGTCGTAATAATTTTAAAGGATCGATATATTTACGCGATAAATAATGTCTGCAGTATCGAAGTGCGATTTAGCTGCTCGTGTGAAAGTTACACGATGTAAAGATAGATAGAATCACGGAAGTTACCTAAAATATTATCAGAATGGATGGACTTTGTTTGGAAAGAAAATTATCGAACTTTTCTAAATAATACTATCAGTAACCCGAGAGAGAGAGAGAGAGAGAGAGAGAGAGAGAGAGAGAGAGAGAGAAATCCAAATCTTAGTTATATATCCCTCTCATAAAGTTATCCAACTTCCGTTTTAAATTACCCAAACTCCTACGTTCTTTCTCATAAAATCATTAAGTGCATATCGGAGTCTTGTGGATCTCGTGACTCTTTCAGTTGCTCTTACTCTCGTCCATCATAGTTTTCCTTGAAGTATCTGAGAACGTGGAATATATTCATCGTATCCTTATAAAAATATTTCACAAAAGAAACTGTTTCACTTAAAAATTAAGAGAAATTTTCGTAGCGGAGAAAAATTCTATCGCAAGGAAATAAAATAGTAAAAGAATTTTTAATAATAAAGAATAATATTTTTAATTAGAAAGAGAAAGAGAGAGAGAGAGAGAGAGAGAGAGAGAGAGATATCATTTAACGTAAAAGAAATTCCGATATTTATTGAACTTTGAACTTTTCTCATTTTATGTTATGTGAGATACACACAATCTAAGCTTTTATTTTTTTTTCAAGTTTTCCAATAAATAAAAAAATATATATAAATAATGCATGTATAAAGAAAAAATTCTTTTGTCTTTCGTTACAAAAGATTTTACAAATTTAAAGATCTTATATTTTTCTTTCACGATTATTATTTATCCTTGCAACAATAAATTGCACAAACGGAGAAATGACTGGACTGAATTTTGTATTAATGAAATTATAAAGTATACAGTTGCTAAAATGTAAAATAACTAAGAAAGGTGGAAGATTAATAAAAAACTTCAACCATAACAATGCAGCGCTCGTAAAATGAATTTCGCAGGCACGACCGAATGTTCAAACTCATTAAATCACTGCAGGTGTGCGATGTAAATCTTCTCTCTTTTGCCATTGGAAAAAGTTGACTAATTAGTCTCGTACAGATGCGTGCGATAGCACTAAAAAAATTCTCGATACATTGCAGTGCGCAATTTATATCGAAAAATTATTTTGATGTTAACCCAAATATTCGCAATAAAGTATTCCATATTAACTTGTATACTTACTAAAAATAAAAATGTTTTCCTTATGAAAGTTAATGACGTGATCATGTGATAATAAAAGACTCAGTCAATTTTATGTAGAAACTAAGTAAAGATAAATTATATCAGTAACTATTAGAAACTACAGGAAAAATGTTCTTAATCATATATTTAACTCTAACTCGTTTCTATAAATACTCTAAAAAAATGTAACGTTCTTAATTATAAGAACTAACTGTAACTCGCTCCCAACGTTCTAATTTGTAATATCAAAATTGCATACTGTTTTGCGCGAGAGTAATAAATTAAATTATTAGAATATTATATTACAACCAACTATAAATTGAAGTAGCCATATCATTAACCGACGTTTAACATCGCCGCTCGTCTAGAAAAGCCAAGGCGAACGATTGTAAAAGTCGGCCAACGACTCGTCCAACTCGCAGCCTGAATTTCTAAGTATCAATACTCTAATTATCCGGTTAGCTCACTCGTCACGCTCGAGCGTGTCTCTATTTGCGTTATCTCGCCGGCGTTAAGCAATAAATTGCCGCGATCGTTAACGCCAGGGCAACTTTATAACAACGATCAGGCGGCGGGAACTCGGTGGCGGAGGCTCGTAAAGCGTAATACGCAGCAGCAATTTTTCCGCAATTAAGCGGGTGCGTATTGGCCGATAATGAAACTAAACAATAACGCGATAAAAGGAGTGCCGGGGCTGTGTCGCGACGCGTGCATCGTAACGTGTGCGGTGCATATCGGCAATATAAATGTCCTGAAAATGTCAACGTCAACCGTGACGTTTTAACAGCTATATAATCGCAGATACAATCGCATATATGAATGTTGTTTTGTCAACCGATTAATTCTTTCAGTGCCATAATCTCCTTTCATCATTTATTAAGAAAAAGACATGAACTTTTTGATTCATTTTTATAGATCTTACTACATTTTTTGTGAGATTTTAATGTAGGTCGTACAAATATTTTTAACGGGAGATTTTTAGATGGCTTAAGTAATATCTGCAATCATATCTTCTATTATAAATAAAATGAGTAATTATTATATGTCACATATTATGTGTCATATATAATGCAGACCTTTTATGAATTCCTTGGCTCTTGTAGATATTATAAAAATTTTTGCGAGATTTTACCGTACATCGTACAAATTTTTTTAACGAGAGATTTTTAGATGGATTAAGTTGACATGTGCTATTACGAACGAAATGAGTAAATATCACATGTCGCATATTATATGTCACAACATAGACCTTTTATGAATTTTTTGACTCTTGCAGATATTACAAAAATTTATGCGTGATTTTAACGTAGATCGTACAAATATTTTAACAAGAGATTTTCAGATGGATTAAGTTGACATGTACTATTACAAACGAAATGAGTAGATATCATATGTCGCATACTATGTGCTACGATGTAGATTGTAAATTATAAATAAAATACTGATAAAAAGAGTGAAAGAGCAAAATAACCAATAAAGAATGGAGATACAACGGCCGTCCCTGTCATTGCAAATATAGTTTATGTGCACGATAAAGCGAATGTAACACGCGGATAAATTTTTCACTGTCGTATCGATTAATTAGCCAGCTGATAAACGATCCGCTGCCTGTGAATGAACGTTAGAGAAATGATACGAAAACCACCCAAGGCGATCATGCGCGTTCTACTTATTACGAATAAACCAGATGCGGATATAGAGAGAGAGTTCGTTAATTGTAAAATAGAAAACTATAGGAAACTATACATCATAATATCGAGTTGCGATAAAAAGGAAATTTACGTAAAAATAAAACATCACAGAATTTAGAAAAACAAAGACGATATAAAATATTTATGTAAAACACGTTGAAACGAGGAAGTAAAAAATAGTAACGTGACATATAATAAAGAAAAATATATTTTAGATATTTCAGAAAATTTTTCTCTGAAAAATAATATTTAGTTTCTGCTAAATTGATATTCTGTAATTAAAATTAAGATATGTGATTTATTATCAGAATAAATCGATTTGTCAAAACAGTTTTCTCCGGAAAAGCAATTTTATTCTCACGCGTAGAAATTTTACGGAATATTACATTTGAAATAGTCTACAAACAACGCACACGACGATCCGTCATAATTACTCCGGAACATATTGAACGTACATTACTCGATAAATAATGGAGGCATTAGTCAGCCGTTAATCATAGAGCTATTTTGCTCTGTTTTAGCTATTTATCGTTTAAAACTGGTAGTATACGTACGTTCTTATTACAGTGACGAGGAATCAATATTTCTTTAGTCTATACCGACCGATTACCATACATTCTGTATGCTGTTAGAATTAATAGCAGTATAATGCCGCGATAGTATCGCTGCGGGTTCTACTACTTTGCGAACAAACTAGATGTAGATATTCTAATGGTACAATGCCGCGATGCCGGTCGATAGTATATAACTGTGTCGCTTGGAATTGGAAATTCCGGTCGCTTTCAGAGATTCGGAAAATTCTATTATCTCGCTGAATTTCTCAAATGCAAAAGTTTAAAAGCGCTCGACATGTGAAGGTATTCGTAAAAAGTGCAGTTGTGCAATTGCGTCGAGCCGATCGGCTATTTATTCGGTCTACTTCTTCGCCAATGTATACTAGAAGTAGATATTCTAATAGCAGCACATCTGTGATATAACGTCGATCGATGGGAATAATTCCAGGGTGCTTGGGAAAGAGTATAAGGCATAATTGAAGAGGCGAATAATGCAGCTACGCCGCATTTATAATGCCACACGAATTATCGACTATTGAATACAATTTATTAATGGCCACGATAGAGTAACCTAATATTATACTATTTTACTATTTATCACATAGATAATGCGTGGAACAGATAATCATAATTAATTTAGCTTTCGATAACTCAATTCTTGTTTAATTGTCATATATTTGTCTCAAATTATGAATTTTACATGCCTTACTATTTGTTTTATTCGTGAACTTTTTAAACAAAGTCTTATAATTGGTCAGTAATAATTAAATGAACTAAAATAATAATAAAATTTTAGTTAAACCATTAATATTTCTTTCCTTCTAAATTTATATGTGGCAAGTATCGTAAAATTTTGATTCGAACATGAGCTATCATCTATTAATTCTTCTTTTTTTATTTCTTACACATATTCATACAAAAAATTATATAAAAATTGTATAGTATTCTGAAGCTTTGGACCTCGATATCACGGTTCGTCGCATTGTCAGATTTATCTCGAGACTATTCCCGAGTTCTGCAGCCGTCGGATTCGCAGATGCGATTGTTACTGTACAAAAACCAGCCGGAACTTCCGTAACAACCTAATACATACGGGGTGAGGAACGAGCACGAAGGGAGAGGGCAGTTGGGAAAGCAGCAGGGGTTGCTCCGGGGGTTGAACGGTTAACTTTCGTGACGAGGGTACGAGGCGAATAAAGTTTCCGACAATTCGGAGCGAGAAGAGGGAGGGTACCGGAGAGAAGGAGCGCTCGAGAGAGAGAGAGAGAGAGAGAGAGAGAGAGGGGGGGAGGGAGGGGGAAGGAGGGAGCGCGTGAGCCCTGTACTTCCACATCAACGTACTTAAACTCCCAAAGCGGCGCGAAGAGACGACGACGACGGTGGGTAAGTACAATGAAAAGTGCCGGCAGAAAGTGGTGATTATCGTTGAAACTGTTCTGGCACTTCGGCACGCCTTCAAAAAGTCGCCCGGTCGTTTACTTTCCGTCGACCTCGAGAACGGGAAACGTCGGAAAATATTTAATGTTCGAAAATCGACCGATTTTCTCCCGCGGTTTTTGCAGGATGCTGAAGAACTTCGAAATTGCATTTAGTATTCAAAAATAAAATTTCCCGTAAAAATAAGTTGTCGGAGATTTTCTTTTTCTTTTAATTAAAAATGATCGAGAATAAAACGATTTTTCATGAACTATTCTGAAACTTTTTAATCAGTCAAATTAAAAAATTCAGTCTCAAATGTGATGTGAACTTGATTTTTTGGTGTAATAAAAATTATAAAATGCAGTATTAATTATATTATTGGATATTTATTGCACAAAGCGTGACTATTTCGAAATGCTTTTCATATCGGTTAATAAACGATAAACGTTTCGCAACGATAATTATTGCTTTCGCATGACATATCCCTGGTTAACGTTATTTCATATTTCAAATTGTTATTTACACTTAATATAGAAATACGCGGTTTCATTATCGTGGTCGATCCGGTTTTCTAATCGACTATCGTAAGCCGTTATCTTGGTCGTAACACGTTTGAAGCTTGACACTAAAACAGCACTGCGTGAATAATCGCGTCGTTTTCTTATAATTAAAATTTTTTTGGCCATTTATGTCGCGTAATTCCTTATGAGTCAGTCAATAACTAAGCTATCGATGGTACCCGGTTCTATCAATGCAATTTAATCTTAATCTCGATTCAATTCATTAACACCATCTTTTTCTAGTTCTAAGAATTGAAAAATGAAGAGTAAGTTTAACCGAGATTAAAGTTAATCTATATGGTAGAGAGAGAAATGCGGGAATTAATAAGTTTATTAAAAAATGTACATATAAAAATACCTACGTAAGTAATAAAACTTGTTTCAAGTTTTTCATATATTCAAAAATCTCCTGTAAGTTCATCAAACGCAAATTTATTCAAAATATATTCTGTGAGTCCTAATAAGTTTAATATTATTATTATTATTATTATTAAATTAGAACTATTCGATTTGCTTACTATATTAAGTCACTTTTCGATCAATTTTATAATGTTCTTTAAAAGAAAATAATTTCTTATTTCATACATAATAATGAGCTTTACTAAAATTTGTAATGGGTATGTGTCAAGATTATTATCAAGAAAATATTCGCTGTTAAAGATAATTTTTATTTAAAAAAGAAAGAAATTGATTCCTTCCGTTAATAATAAAATGATATTTTTCTGTAGGATTCGTTTTATTATTTTATTACTCATCGATCAAATTCCTACTTATAATTGAAATTTATTAATTTATTATTCGTATTATATCATATTTCTAAAAATATGTAACAGTAATGCGAAATAGTCTGATTCTTTAACGAGAAATGTTTCAAATGTTTCCACAATCGATTTTATTTTTATCAAAATGTTAAACAAATTGCTAGAACAATTCTTAATACTTATCACGATGATAATTATTAACGCGTGCGAATTTCCGTAAAGACAAATCTATCGATAAGTTCTTAAAATTTGAACGCTGGTATCACGGGACTGCATATTAGTTATTCGCTTCCCATAATACAAGCGATATAACATCCGCGTACGGTAATAGCGCGGTACCAGAGTGTAATGTAACATAACGTAATGTAGGGTTCCAGCCTCGGGGGCACAGAGGTTAATTCGCGCGTACTTTTCGCGGCGAGAAGGAGCGGTTACAAAATCACTATTACGAGGCCATCGGTGTGGGGCAAAGGGGGAGGCCACGGATTTAATCCTTTACCGCAGAAGCGAATGTAGTACGCGCGCGGCAGAGATTGTGCGGACGCTTGTGCACGCTCGCTGCACACAGACGGGCAAGCAGTTACGGGTTAGCATATATACGGCTGAGAATTTATACCGCAGGAATATTGATTCTCGCGCGGGAGGCTTTCCCGCGCCATCTGTCAGCGGCACAGACCAGAGGGGCCCCGGCTCTGCTCAGCCGTGTGCATTATAGAGTCTGTTGGCGCTCGGCTTAGTTTCGTAAGCCGACCCCAGTCGCGGTTAGATAATATTTGCGCGTACGCGCAAATAAACACGCGCCGGTCCGCGGTTCTCGCAGTGGAATCGCGAAGACTTTCGCACGAGCCGGCGGATGAGAAATGAGAGCGAATGAGAAATGGGAATCTTACGAATCGATATTGATTAGTCCAACATTGTAGTTTCAATTCAAAACACATCTAGACTTTTCATGAGAATAAATCTTTCATTCGCTTCGAGCACGCTTATTAATAAAAATCAAATGTATTTAATAATTTGTTAGATTCAGTATTACACGTATTAAAATTCTGGATTGATTTTATTCAGTGTTATTACTCAGAGAGAACAAAATTGTTTCTTATATCTTAATAAATTAACCTTAAGTTTTTCTCTTTATATTTTATATCTTTTATTTTTATATATATCTACATATGTATTATATGTAACGTAAACAATATACGGCACGTAATGTGCTATAAGAGAGGTTAAATTTCAGTATAGAGTATCAGTATCATTACTTTACCTTTTACATCGAGATATCTTTCATATCGATATTTTGCTTTAGACATTAAGTAGATATTGACAGCTGCACGCGATACTGTCGATAAGAAAGTATCAATGTATTCTAACAATCCTTATAATCTTTTATAAATATAAATTTCAAGATATTTTAGCACGCAACACGCTTTTTATTTAAAATACACTCCTTTATTATAATAAACGTCAATTACATTACTCTTCATCAATTTATCATCGCAAAGAGTTCCCTTAAGTATATTTAAGAGTTTTCCACAGATGCAAATTAGAAATATCTATTCCGTAAATATTTCACAATAAAGAAATACTAAATAATAAAAACCAAAATTTAGAGAAAAGAGAAAAGTTTTTGATATTTGTGACTATAATTGTATGGTAAATAATTACGATTATCTCTAAATTTCTTGGCATAAAATCTCATTTCAACAAAAAAGAGTAAAAATCTGCCATTCTTACTCAAGAATGTAATTTTTTCAATAGTGACAATATTGTAACTTTTTTTGGAGTAAGATTTCACTCCAAAATTTTAAAAAATTTAGATCATTTTTATAGTTATTGCTATAATGTTAGCAATAATAATTATATTTGTAGTTCTATGTACCAAAAGGAATGCTTGTCCCTGAAAAGGACTGTAATTATATTTCCTTTTAGTACATACAACTATAAGTATAATTATTATTACTAATATTATACAATAATAATGATTATATAACAGCAAAGCTTCTAATCATAATTATTCATCATAAAATTACAGTCATAAAGATCAAAAACTTAGCGTAGAGATATTAGAAACGAATGAGAAGATGGAGACAATTCAGCGAAAAGTACCTAAGACAATCTACACCGAAAAAATACACGCCTCCTCGAAAGTGCCTCTGAGCGACGTCGTCTCACGGCTTATCAGCGTCGTCATAACTCAGAAGTACAACTAATAATTAGAAGGCAAATACGTTCTGGTATTTCAGGTGTCAGCGGCGGCGGCTGTGAAATACGAGCAGCTGTTAAAGCGGAGCGGGTCGCGCACACGACGACTCTTGAGACACGTACGTGCGTCTACTCCGGAGCACATTACATCCGGCCGACGAAAGCAAAGCACGGCGCGAGATGTGCAAAAGTCCCGAAATCCGCGAAGTGGGACAGCCGCTGAAAATACGTTATCTTGAAATCACGTCCGAAATACCATTTCTCCGAAACGCTCGACAGAGCGTAAAATACCTTGAGGAGCGAAACAAGCCGTCTCCATTTTGAATTGTTCCAGCATTTCATCATATCGAAATTTATACCCCTTTTCTTTTCCACGTTTATTCATGAATTTTCGAAATTATTAAATGATTTTGCGCAATTTTCCCTCGATATTGAATTATCATCTCTGATTAGCGGTTCCCTGTTGCCAATTCACAATCCAAATTCAAGCTCGAAAGAGGAAAATTCACCCATTTTCCCCGTGAATGAAGTCTTTTTCATACGAGAGAGTATGTCAGGCACCACTTATCAAAACTAGATTAGTAAAAACTGATACATATTTATCCTGCTGACTTGTACATTTTTCGAAATTCAGGTCACGATGATTCATAGTCGTGCGGTTTTTGAAGTCGCACGTAAAAGGAAACAGAAGTTTCTCGCGGTGCATGTAACACATTTGAGATCCCATTAGACCTGCGGGGGTTAATTATGGTTAATGCTAACCAGTCGACTCTAACAATAAGTGGCATCGTTGCTCCTATTGCAGGGACGTGCGATGGCCCCGTTACAACGAGAATAAATTCGTAGCGTGCGTTATCACACGCGAATGAACGAACGCTCATTATCACCATTATCAAGCACCTTTTACGATGCTTTATCGATGTTTATATCCGGTGACTGACTAATAACTGTTGATGATCAACAACGAGTATTTCACGTTCGAGTGGCTGGTCATTTGAGCGATTTTGCGTTAGTCGCGATAATAGAAAGGTCACTCGATATTTCTAATTACTTTTAAAATACTTTTTGCAATTGCACAAGAATGTGCTACTTGTAACGTAGAACATTAATGGTATTTCGCTAAAACTACTACACTGAAGGTGCCAATTTAATAATTTCGTTATTTTCAATAAAAAAAGTTATTTTGATGTTATTTGTTGTATTATTAAAAAATTATTAATATTATATTTAATATCCTGTACCATAAAAAATTTAATACAAAATATTGATACAAAAAAATAATTAGTGCAGCTAAAATAGCACATTGGTTTTATAACTGTAAAAAAATTACATATAAAATTACAATAATATAGGCAATTTTGGAATCCACTATTAAAAGTATATATTTATACACGCGTAAGTAACAGACAAATAGAATTCTTTTTTTTAGTAACTACATAATTTGTAAAAATAAATTAAGTTAAGTTTACATAATATTTATTAGAAATATTTATTACAAGTATTTACGTAGTAATTGGTCAACCAGCAATTGCATATAATTTTTCTTAAGTTGTGTTATGAATACGTACAAACGTAAAAAATGTAAATATGTAATAGTAGTAGAAAGATATATTTATACAATTAAAAGGTAAAAATATTACATGTTATAAAATATTTTATAACATGTATTTTAAATAAGTATTTTAACTATAAAAGTAAATTCTTTACACATATATTACCTATTTATGTAATTTTTCTTACTTTGTTTACAATGTAATGTTAAACTAAAAAAAAACTGATATCAAAAAGTAAAATATTATTTTCAAAATTTCAGTCAACTATCAGCTATGTGTAATTAAATTTATATATAGGAAAAGTTAAAAAGCTATATGTTATAGAAGAATTATAACGCTCTAGTTTAGATAAAAGCAAAAAAAGATTTAATTAAATCTATTTTTCTCTCGTATCTATTTTTTACTCTATCGTAGTTTTATTAAAAGAACAACGTGATGGGAAAACTTAGACTGTAGAGACGTGCAGTGGCAGCCTTTACATAAAGAGAAGAAAAAGCGACAATACCGGAAATGGAACGTTGCTTGAAACATGAGTATCTTGTAATAACATCGATATCTTTCCGTCAGGTTTCATGCCCTCAGCGCTACATTCTACCCCGCGTAGTTTTATTAAGAATATATAACAAGACAAGGATATAAAATATCCATGTAAGCGGGGTGGTTCGAGGCTCACGAAGGGGAGAAAGGCAATCGGCCATATTGGAAATGGACCGTGACTCTCGACATCAATATCTTCCCTCGGGTCTCAGTCCCCTACCGATTCCATCCTTCGTCCTGTTATAGTTTTATTAAGAATAATGCAAGACAAAGTACGAGATACCTGTTTAGGGATTGGTGTCTGGAAACGCGAAGGGGAAAAAAATGATAATCGGACATATTGCAAGTAGACTGTGACTCTTGACATCAGCACCTTTCTTCTCCCTCACGAGCTTCATTTTACCTTCTCCCTCCTATATAGTTCTGCTAAGAATATACCAAAATGAAATATAAAGTACCTATTTATACGCGAGAGGGAACGTGAGTGTGTCTAATGGACAAAGGGAAAAAAACAACACAGTTGATTCTGTATTAAAAATATAGTTGCAATTTAATAAAGTCGTAAATCTTCAACATTCTATTCTATTAACTCGCAGATTCGAGATCTGTTGCAAACGAGATAGTTCGTTCTCAAAGTGCATTTAAGATAGTGATCTTGGCGAATAATTTTGAAATTAAAAGAGAAACAGGAAAAGACAATTGCCGTAACAATGAACTATAACTGAATTTCTCTTTGCTTCAAAAGTCATCGTACTGTTGCTTCCTGTTATTTTCTTGGAACTGCAGAGTGCTAATATAGTCTCCGTGTCAATATCTTCCACCAAGACATCTTCTGTCGCCAGAAAAATTGCAGGGCCAGTACTGACTCACAGGCCGGATGGAGAAATTACGCGACGGCCTTAATTAATCGGGAGGAATTAAGTCGTTTGTCTCCCGGTGCAATTAACCCACATCCATATAGTCGTGTTACATGCTAAACCGCGCGCCATTTCATCGTGATTCTCCTCTTCATATTTCACTATCTTGTTTTTTCCTACGGAAAGCTATTGCATGTGTGATTGACATCTCAATCATTCATGACGAACGTACAATTTCCAGTTAATATTGCAAGACATCGTGCTCAAGAAGAAATTTGGTCTTATTTTATACAAATTTTTACGTATTACAATGTAATGTTGTATTGTAATTTAATACAATAAAAAAGTACAAATGTACTTAATTTAATACTGTAATTTAATGTACAATAGGATAATTTTCGTCGCAAACTTTAAAAAAAATGCTAGATAACACGTATGTCGAAAATTGAGATTTAAAACGTTATACACATGCTGTCTGAGAATTATAAAAATTTAAGCCAAATTTATTCCATTTTACGTCTGTGTGTGTTGTGTTAATGTAATAATATCATAAATATAAACTTACAGCGCATTTTTGTTCCATTTATCAGTATCCAAAGAAAATTATTAATTTTCTGACAGCTTTTCCTTCTTTCGTTGTAACTGTTGTCTTTTCAGCAAATTAAAAGTAATGAAAATGTATTTGCGTGACAATAATAAAAATAATGCTTTTTTAAATAACCAGTTAGTTAGTTAGCGTAATTAAGAAAGCAGACGTCACAACGCGGAAGTCGACCTTTCCAAACGCGGACAAAACGAAATTAATGAAAGCAAATGGGGAGGGAGAGAGACCATTAATCACGAATGAACAATTTAATCTCTCGAACGTTAGACTTGGTACCGCTGCACTTAATAACAGCGCGTTCCGACCAGGCTTAGGATGCTCCGTTTTATATTACCCACATTCCAGCTCTATTTTTCAAAGTCAACGAGAGTCGCGATGAAAATCCGAGCGCGATTCGCATTCCATTCCGTTACTCCTGCGCCCTGTATTCGCTCGCACACAGAATGTCCCGAGAATTGCGCATTGCCCATGAATTACAGATAACGGAAGTCAAAGCGTGCAGAATGACGAGTTGTTTGAATATCATAGCGATGGAATTCTTATGAAAAGTCCATTCATCCAGACTTTAATTACATAACTTGAAATATGCATAACAGATAGTATTTTTTTCTTTCTCTCACATTTTTAGGAAGGAATGATTTCGGGCGGTGTTTTCATAATCCGCTCTTATTTTAAGACCGTCTTAAGTAATGTTTTAAGACGCTAATACAGTTCTCTGTGAGTACCGGCTTTCGACTCCAAATTCGTCAAACAAATCGTTTTCTATGAGATCGAAACGACATGTCTGCGGCACTGTGAAGATCCCTTTTCCAACCCATGTCTTCTCAGTTTACACTAGAGACAGATAACCGCTTCGTGTGCTGTTCCTCACAGCGATAGATACACATGTACGATACACAGAGATGATAGGCAGAGAAGGAACATAAGGAACGTGAATACGCGCGAGCCTCCCAACGATTGTGTGCGACGTGGGAAGAACTATAACTCAAATAGAGTTCCCGATGCTCCTTGCAGCATTACATCTCCGGCGCTCTTTCCGCCCATCATTTTTCCGATTTTGCGAGCTTGAGAATTCTAGGATGAAATGGCTCGAAATGGAGTGTTTCTCGTATCAATTTTCTTACAAGAGGTCCATAGATAAGTTGCGTTAAAAGTTCTTACCGTTCATATCTAAGGATTTTTCAGATTACACAGGTTTAAAAAATATTTTGATTAGATATTGTTCTTATTGGTAAAGAATACAATTATTTTTTATAAGCTCTAGAAATTTATTAAACGTAAAAAAATAATTATTTTATAATAACCTACTATAATATTCTCATTTTTACACAATAAAAATGTTTTTATGTTAGAAACGATTTACTCAAATCCTCGTTAAAATTTTGAGTTAAATTAATATTCAATATGTCTTAGTGATAAAATAACAATGTATCGATACGTAAACAAATAACAATAATATTTTTTAAAATATGAATTCTAAGATAAATGAATGGGTCAATTTAACATATTATATAAATGTTAATTTTAATAAAGATAGAAATGATTATAATTAGATTGAGCTTATAATTGTGTTACGTTTGTTTTTGCATTAAAAATAATGTTATTAATAATTGCCTTGATATTTTACATAATATTTGTTACTTTCTAACCTATTCTTGCATCAAATTAACGTAAAAATTTAAATGGACCTTTTGGAGCATGCGTGAAATATGTTAACACAAAGTTTACAACTGCATATACATTATGCAACTTAGTATTCACTTTAATATTTCTCATTTTTTGATATCTACTTTATTAAATTATGTAATACACAGAAGAAATGTTACAGTTGCCACAACCGGAAATAATGATAATTTTCGCCCATCGATACATTTCGCCCATATCAATACATTTCGTTGTGATAACTGTAAGATGGACATATCTTAATAGCCATAACCATTAAGATATGCCAATCTTATACGTTATCACAATTGTATTATCTTATGACCAAAAAATTTATTGATGTTATAAGCGACTTTTGGTCGTGACAATTTTTTCATAGCCATTTTTCCGTGTAATCGTTTTATTATTTCTTCCTATCATCTATTTTTTAAATATTTTGTTAAATAAACGGTTTTATTATTTCTTATAAAACTCATCAAAGAACAGCGTCGCAACGTTACTATAGAAATCATCAGGAATTGTCTAATGTAATATTGTGAGATATACGCGTGACTGCGCTATTGAACGTTAAAGAAGGTCTCGCGTGGACATGGCCGATTAACGATCGTCCCCCTCAATGTTTCGGGCTGCGAAACGCAACACAAAAGCGGCGATTAAGGCGACAAATGAGTAATTTCGCGTAGCGTACGGGCGCGGTCGTGTTTGCGTAAGAGACACGCATGACTAAGCTGCTCGCGTGCTCGGGTGTAACGAGCTTAACCGCGATGACGGGACCCTAAAACCTAGTCGACGACCACGCAGTGCACACGATACACGCGAGAAGGGTGGTTAGACCGTGTCGATAAATTATTCGTCATGTTCGCCTTATACCGCCATGCAGCCCAAGGCACGACCGCACACGCATTCGATTGCAGTTGTATGTCATATATCATTGGATGTTCAAGAAGTATATTTCATAGAGGCGAGGAACGATGCGGAATACGTCGTAAAGAGCGAATCCGACTACGGAGATGAATACAATTGCATGTAGAATACATACCTTGCTAATTCACGCGTGTAAACATTGTTACACAGTTGAAAAATTTGTGTTAAATTTAATACATTTCACGTGTTCCAAATGGTCCACTCATATTTTTATATTAATTTAACACAAGATGAATATGTTAAAAAGTAACAAATATTGTATAAAAAAATTAATACAAAAAATGTAACACTGACACAGACAGTTTTGTAAACAAACTGTGGAAAAATATTTTTCAGTAAGATTGAACCATTTATAATATGTTAAAAATTAACATTAATTATATCCATTTGTCTTAGAATTTAAGCAAATTGTAGAAGCATATTTTTTCATTAAAATTAACATGTATAATACATGAAATTAACACATATATTATATTTATTTATCTCAGAATTTATAATTTAAAATTATTTTTGTGTTACTTGTTCACTTATTCAAAAGTCTAAATTATGTTATTTTAACATTAAGAAATGTTGATATCTGTCTTAATTTAACATAAAATACGTACAACAAATATTTCGCATTATGTTAAATTAACACTCAGATATGTTAAAAATTCAACACCAAATCTTAATAAAAATATACGAGTGGATCGTTTTTTAAAAATATAAAATGTTTTTCATGTGCATAGAAGAGCACTCGTTAGGAGAGCGCTCGTAACATTTGTTACAATTTTTTAAATCAGATTAATGCCACGATTTACATTCTTATAAATAATTGCTGATTAACCTAATTTATCAATTAACAATAATTATATTATTTGAGTGAAATTATTAATTTGACGAGATTGTTATTGTAAATTCGATCTATCCTCTTAACAAATTACGCAGTATTCATTTTAATAACATGTCATTTATCTAAAAAAGAATGTGTGTCACGTTTGTTCGATCAACGCCGTAAAAGGCACAGAATCCGCGATTGTGTAGTCGCGATAAAATTAATCTCAGTCTCCGCCCTATTCCTACGCTCGTTCATAATGCATGACGAGCGTCGTTTCGAGACACCCTATGTGCAAAGTAACACACACTATCTCTCGGCCGTCTCACTTGCGGTCGTGGAACAGTCGTTTTATGTCCCTTGAAAAGAGTTCTCTACCCTCCGTGTATGTTGTAGATTCGGTAGTACCGTTCGTGCCTGTGGCACGAAGGGGCTGATAAATAAGTCAAACGAGTCGATTAATATTCAAACAGTTCTGAGAGAGAGAGAGAGAGAGAGAGAGAGAGAGAGAGAGAGAGAGAGAACTCAACATGTTGGAGAACCACTCTGTTGCCCCTTCCCTATTTCCTTGTAATGGTAATTTACTGTTCTCGATTGAACCTTGTCGGCTTTACCTTCTCCGGTGCGATGCGCAGGAGATAGGCATCTCGGAGTTATCGATTGAGATTCATTCTGATTCGATCGAAAGCGCATCCCTATCCCCGAACGGGGCCAAAATGTGTTAGAGGAGAATGAAAGCGTTCTTAAATCAGTGTCACTTTTAAGCTTCCGCTACAATAAAATTCTCTTTACAACTATATTTAAACAACAGGAAGTTATCATTTATTTTCTTTACGTTGATAATTTTCAGATCCGTAAATATCAGAGAAAACAATCCTCGAATCACTCCTTGTGTATTTTTAAAGGTCTAGATTTTATTGCGGAAACGGGAGAACTACAAGAGATCTAAAAAAAAATATTTTTGCTATTTTTCAAAAACAATTTCATTTGCGATATTTATACGGGGGATATTTGCGTAAGAAGAGTACTTTGTTGCAGAGAGAGACTGTGGTACCTAGAGATATGTTGTACCTTGTGTACGCTAATTAGTTTTTTAATAGTAACAAATTTTTTATGTTGGCTGCTCGTATATTATATATTACATTACATTACATCAGTTGAAAAATAACATAACACGGCTGAGCAGCCCGCATTACAAATTTTGTTATTATTACAAAAAATAATTAGTATATCTCAAGGTAAAACATGTCCCTAGATACTATACATCTCCATCTATGTAATACGTTGTTTTATGATTACTTTTTTCGAAAGCATAAGATAGCATTCATCTTTTTATATATATTCTATCTATTATACAATTTATAATATCGAAATGCGAATTATTATATTCGAATTAATATATATTCAATTATCGAGTGCCACAATAAGACATCGTTTTACCTATCATCGAATCGCAATCGAAAGCTCAAAAGAGACATCTGCCAATGCCAGGGAGGGAGACACGGTGAAAAAAGAGCGGGGTTGAAAGCAAGTGGCGTTTTAATTACAATGGACGCTTAATTACCGCGATCGCTCATCATGAACCCTCCTTCCCGAGAAATTCGTATTATTTGTACCCTCGGCTTCGGGAGGGGGAAATCGTCGATTTCCCTGCGGACACCCTTGACACCCTCGAAAACTTCTCGCCGTTTCCTCGAGTCCCTTATACTTCAGCCCTTCGTTTCACCCTCGGCACACACGCGCGCACAATGAGTGCACTCTTAGTTCTCAATCGTTCTCTCATGGCAGATTTCATTCTCTTGAAATCTCGCACTCTCAATACGTATTCTCTGCCCCTTATAACCAAGCAATGTCTCATCCCTTCGCGACTGTTTGCGTACATCTCTCACGACGAGGAATTGAATGAAACACAGTGGCGGCTTCAGACGGTAATCAGGGAGATAGCTGCTTCAGGATATGTCATGCAAAGGGATGCCCGCAATGCTTTTATGTATTTCAGATAAACAACATGTAAACTATTATATCTCGAATATACGTATGTCTTTTACACATGTATATCAACATATTCAACATTAACTCTTCATAGTGCTACGGGACTAGCTAACGACACATTTGGATATGACATACCCAACTCATTTATAATTTTCACAAAATGAATATATTGTACAGAATTTGTTCTCAAATGCCAGACATTAAAGAACATAACGATATCAAGCAAATATGTGTATCTTTATTAATAAAAAGTTATAAACAAGGAAAAAGTATTGAAAAAAAAGTTATTGAAAAAAAAAACAAGTATGTTGAAGTTGCACCGGATTGATATTCTATATTTATATGATTGTAAACGATTATAAATTATAGTAATTGCAATCATCTGTTTATAATGATAATAATTATAATTATTTTTGGTTGCCAACTATATAATTTGTCGATAGAATAAGATATACAGTTATTATTAATATTACAGCAAAGTAATAACCATAAATGACATTAGGGTCACAAATACCAATTCTTTTATTTTAATCTTAAAATACAGATGTAACTGTAATGAGTAGGTACATTGCAGAAATAACACATATTAATTATTAGCAAGAAATAAATAAAAAATGATTAAGAACTAAATATAATACGTGTGAAAAGATTGCGATTTTTAAGCCTGTCTTCTGGCGTGTAGATATCTGAAACTGTCCCTGAGCGAGTGTCGCAGTAAGCAGAATGGCACTCTGAGAGACTCTTTCTCTTTCGCCCTCATTTCTCCCCCTCACTTCGCGCTTTCCTTTTGCTTCGTGGTGCCTTCCGACCAACCCTCGTGTTTGTGTGCGAGTCGCTACGCTTGGGTGTGCATACGCGAGCATCTTGCCTCGAGGGTGTGGCATCTATGGACTTTTCGACACGTCAAGCTTACTTTTTTCCGCGTACTTACATTCGCGCAGTCAAAAGTATAATACCTACAATTATCTCAACACATCCTGTTCTGTCAAGAAATTATGTTTGCGTGCCTTTAAAATTCTTTTTATGCTCAAACCTACAACTACCTTTCTTATCTCGAAGATTCAGAATGCATACAACAGCTAACAAAATTTTCTCTTTTATATCTTTGAAAAAACTTTACGAAGATAGCAATGAGACTTTTATATTAGCCAAAGCTTCACAATTACTTGTTTCTTCAATATGATAACAGGTATCAAACATAAAAATTGTACTTTTATGTTATACTCTAAAAAATATGAATGTGCGGATTTAATACTATGTGATATAATTCTCGTTTTGATGTTAACTTTCTAAATCTACATCATAATCATAATGGTGTGATATAAATACCAAAGGTTTTAAATATTGAATATTAAGAGAATTACTACAGACATCACATTGTGTTAAATCCTAATATCTTTTAGAATGTACACTGTTAAATCCATACTTATGTCTTTTAGAGTGACATTGTTAAATTTATAGTATAATGTATTAAATTTAACTTAAGTCGTCATTTCTACTCAACATATCATTATTTTATTCATTGATTTAGTATAAAATAACGATGTATAGCAAGTAGGAATAATCGAGATTTAAATTAAGTTAAATTTGATCACTATATATAGATTTAACAGCATACAGATTTGTTATTTATTACCCATGATTTTTCCAAGAATTTTTTCCAATCTCAATGTTTCGAGAAACACGCAGCATTTCCGAGACATCATGTCAATATCATTGAAGGGAGTCGACAAATTCATCCGAAAATGTGGCATTACAGGCGAGATAGATGTATTCGAAATATCGAACGTGAATACTCGCGTCCGCCGCGCGCCGCTGATATCGTCGAGCTGCTTGATGGAAGTTGCGGCTTTGCGGTGCGACGAGGGCGAAATCGCGTCGACCAGCCATAAAACCGATCGCGAACGGGGATATCGTATATCGAAAATCGAGAATCGATACATTGATGCAGCAGATAGGAACATCGGGTAATAATACTGCAGCTCCTATCGCTGCACCCGTCTTTAACTGCTCTCCTGATCGTCATTTAATAGCGGATTGTATTCTCGCGAATCATATCGAAATTAACATTTTGTCAAAAATTCAGAGTAGACGAAAAAGAGAGCAATTAATAATAACGGATAAATGTAACAAAATAAAATAATGCAATAACCGATTAGTAAAGGATATAATATCAATTACCTATTAAGCGCACATAAAGAAGAGAAGGGTATCAATTAAAAAGAATAATACCGGAGATATTAAATTCGTTTAAGAATGTATTAGGTATAGTCTCTGCAAAAAATAATTAGGATTAGGAATTTGTATAAAAATAAATACATATAAAACAGTTCAATAAAGTCAATATTAATATAATTTTATATTTTAAATAAAAATTTTTTCATTGTATCTTAATTATTTTTTTTACAAATATATCCTACTACTTATTTTTTATTGAAATAATAATTCAGATTCCATATCGCGCTGCTAAATTTTTTATATTATTTTCAAATGCAATATAGAAATATTTATAACTTTTTCACAATTTTTTGCATTTTGTTAAAAAATACATTTTTAATAAAAACCTATTTAAAAGAATATTAAAACAAAATTCATTATATCTAGTTACTTTATGTAGAAATTTCATTATTCTTCAAAATAAAATGAATATTTCTCTTTTTTATACGTATATTCTGACATCTGAATAGCTCGATACCTATAATGGCACACCGAAAAACATTACGAGATTACATTAAAGCCTTCCTGTAATTAAAAAATAATGCCACTGTGTAAACAGAAATTGCATTGACATATTAATGTCTGAAATAATTTATTTATCAATATCTGTATAATGCGATATTTATGGCGTGTCGTAGAAAACGGACGAACACGTAAGCGTGTCGCGTATCACTGCATATCAGTAAATAAAATGTTTTGAATACAAATACCTTTGATTTCGCGATCACAGCTTTGGCAAAAAGATGTCGATTCAAAGAGCACTGGTTTTTCGCTTGCATTATCGTGAAGCGATGTCGCGTGAAAGGGACGGGAGCGGTGACCGAGAAAAAGGGCTAACGGCGCTTGCCGCGACTATGAAAGATCTTTTTAGAACGTCGTTCGGATGAAAGCACATTTCTCTCTTTCTTTCTCTTTCATTCTCTCTTGCCGCCCGTGCTTTACAACCCACGTCATAATTCTGAAACGGCATCAGACGGACTTTCCTTCCGGCGTGCGCGAAGTAAATTTTAAAGCCACCTCCGCGGCGGATGGTGGCAGCGCTAAAAAAAGGAATATTATCCACTAAGTGGAGATAATGTTCGCCGCAATGAGAAGAGCTGTGTTTTAAAATCCCGTTCATAGTTCTCGAATTTCACGGGTATGTGCTCGAAGTCCCTGAAGGGAATACATACGAACTAACCAGTGAAAATTTTAGCGTATAATAATAGTGAACATTCTGCTTTACTATACCATAAGAAAAATATAAATGAGAATCTTAAAAAATGATATTATACAAAAAGACTATAACTCTGTTTTGAAAATACATTTTAGATAACATTTTATATGTACTTTAAAATAAAAAATAAAAATAACCGTAGTTTGAATAGCGATCAAAAGTATCGGGAGCTCTCGTTATCTGGAATATAACGTATAAAAAGAGCACGAAAATGGATTACCAAAATACCAGCTTTTCGTCTTTGACAAAATCAAAAGCGTTTAAAAAATCAAAGCGTAAAAAGCTTTAGAAAGGAAAATCGTTCGTCATTACAAAATCTTTTATTGCAACGACAATCTGAAAAGTGTATAAAACTCGAAATTGACGTTTTTGAAGCCACAACTCGATTGCATTCCGTTAACAATTCTGTTATTTCATCGCATTGCATTAGTTGCTTTTGTTACTGCCGCACGCGAAACGAGAAATAAAAAAAAACGCGCTGAGGGATCACTTTTGAAGAATCTTTTTTTTTTTTTTTTGCGCAATAGAAAAAAGGGAAAACGCATCAAAACGATTTCGCAATTCATCCCTGTTATTTATCCCCAAACGACCGCAAACGGCGTCTTCGATGATCGCGATTGGCCGACTGCCAATCCCACTTTTGACGGCATCTCGCATGTCGACGTCCTCGACTAGTAAGACAGTCAACTATAACGAGCGGGAAGCAGTGACGACATGCACTGGCGAAAGGGGGTTACCGGGGAGAGGAAGAGGGAAAGGGAGACACGCGAAGGAGGATGGAAGGGTCTGAAGATGCGCGGAGGACGAGGGAAAAGGGCGAAAACGGAACGCGGAACGGCGCACTACCACGGGCGAAATCCGACGAGCGCTACCCTCGTCGGCGCTCGTGTTTGTCCGTGTATTCATCCGTGTACTCCCGGGGGCGGAGACCGCAGAGTATTGATTTCACCCCCGCCCTCCCTCGAGTCGACCGCTCCTCTCGCCCTTCGTGCCCAGGCCGTTTGCACCCCCGTTGCCGCTCCTGCAACATTTCCCCACCGACACACAGTCATAGGAGCAGCAACCAACCCTCTCTCCGTCTCTTTCTCGCTCTCTCTCTTTCTCTCCCGACCACCCCAATTTCACTCAAACCACTGGTGGCAGCGACGCTACCGACCAGGGCCGGGTCTAGAAGCCACAGAATCCACTTTAGATCCATATATTTGAGTAAATAAATAACCATTGAAAAGACATAAAAGTAAAATCCGTGAAAAATTGGCAAAAAGTGACATTTTGTCTAAAATACACGAAAAAGATGCGAAACGAGATGTTTTTCGCGTTTCTACCAATTCTCAGACTGCTATTTCTATCAGTTGACATTTTTCCAATAACGCATAGAAACTTGCGAAAGCGTATATTTTTGATGGACGTATTTCTTCATCTTCATCATCTTTCTCTATTATTCGCAAATATCGGTAGAAATGCTTATTTCATTAAACATAATTTTTAGTTTTATACTTCATAATTACATACGCAAAACTTAATTTCTAGTTTTAGACGTCGTTCTTTTTAAAAAGAGCATATATACTTGTTTCGTTTACAAAATGTAAAATGGAAAAAATGTAATTACGGCAAAAAAGAATTGAGAATTCTTTTAATTTATTTCTACATAAACTCTTCAAACTTTCTCGTATTTGAAATATATGAACATGAGAAAAAAATGAAAGATAGATGAATCGCTCGTGGTAAACAATTACTGTTTATAAAATAAGCAAATGAAACATGTTATAAATTGTATGAGAAAAAATAATACAGTATTAAATTGAAGAAATATTGGACATAATATTATATTCTCCAGAGAAAAGAAAAATAAACAACGGATATTTCAATAAAATTCGTATTTTTCACGTCACAAGATGCTATAATTGAGAAAAGCTTATCGCGTATATAATTTGAGTAAAAATTAAATTTGACCTAAATTCTTCCAATTTGGAAAAATTCTAGATATTAGTTTACTTATCATAAACGTATTTTTATCAGAAAATAACGAAATGTAAAGATTCAATATATAAAAACAAATACAGATTGAAGCTCATAGTAATTAAAAAACTTGAACACTGTGGATTTCGCTTCCATACGTTCAAAGTTTAATAAATATGTGGTTCCCTTCGCGGAAACAGAGTTTTCTAGTCAAACGATTCATTTATCAGCAGGGGTGGCGGAAGACCCAGAGCCGGCTCTGGTGCACCAATACCGACATAGATCTCGCCGGTACGTTTCTAGGGGTTCGTCGACGAAACCTTACCCAAAAGTTCACCGAAGCAACCTGGTGAGCCAACCCCGCGAGAGTCGTGTGCGTATGTCAGAGAGAAGGAGAGAGGATCTCTTTGGAAAGAGAAGGAAAGGTGACGCAGGAATGACTTGGTGGAAATTCACGCGATAGAAAAGGACGAAAGGCAAAAGTGCGGACACGAAGATGGCACTGTGCAGCCTGCATCGACGTCGCGACGCTCACGAGAGTGGGGACGACGCGGAAGAAGGGTTGAACGTGGGTGGGTGACATCGTGTGGGAAATGGGTGTGTATCGCGGAGTAAATTTCGGGGCAAAAATGTGTTCCGGGGAGAATGTAATCTGTTTATTCCGCTGTTGCTTTTCTGGCGACGTGAGTTGAAGGGATACACGGAGATGGAGGGGGGGGGGGGGGGGGGGGAGGGG